>NC_056732.1:1441969687-1441994687 GCF_019279795.1 Protopterus annectens
AGCCAGGCCAACATGTGCATGTATCAGAGATGCAATTTTATTTCTGAAAATGCTGGATATATACAAGGTAAACATATTTCAATCATAAGTGACATGCAAAGGAAAGCAGTTTCTACTGTATATTGGAAATTTCCAACAAAATAATAATTATATTCTTACATATATGGACAGTGTACTGTTGCAGTGATACTATTGGACCGAAAGATATACATGACAATTTGTCCATGATAACAGAGCTGTGGGATAGGGAAAATTGAACACAGAGCCATCCTTATTATATAATGTAGGACCAAAGACACTTAGCAAGAAGATCCACCTGTTTAGCTAGACGGTAGGTGGCATACAGAAACCCATTTCTAACATTACACAGCCATACTACTACTTTTGAGCTATGCCAGTAATGACAGATGCAGCAACAGTGTCTGAACAGGATACAATTATTTTTTTAATATCTACTACTACCAGTATTACAAGCCAGAGATATTTATGCTAGCATGTATACTCACCCTGTCACTCTCTTTGGTACAACAGTCTGCTTCTTTGCAGACTATTCCTTTTGATGACTTCATGTGCAATAGAAAAAAGATTAAACTGAGTAACATATGTGGATGGCATGCAGTACCATTTTAAAGGCTGACCTAATATAAACATATGTACTTACAGTACACAGGTGATACTCAATGCCTAACTTCATCCTCCCATTGGTGTAGAAGGTCAGGATTGCATCACCTCATGTCACTATGTTGTGATGGCACTGCTTTCCCATACATGTGATGACAGCCCTGCCCAAACTATTTCAGGCTTCAGCCTTGAACTGAAGCTTCTGCTTGTAATCCTCATGGAAGAGATGCAGAAATATTTTGCCTCCTCCACACAGCACGTCTATGCTCTAAAAGGATCACCACCCTCTCCTTCTGCGATCATGATGTCTTACCTTGAGGAATTGCAGCAAAAAATGGCAAAGAACTGGTGCCCAAATCCAATCTTGCATGTCCTATGTGCTGTACAGTGACTGGAATCAATGGGCATCTCATTTGTGTGACGGATGGTTTTTGTTGTTTGTTTTTAGGTTATGTATTATTATGGTTCCAATGGCACTTAAAGGTGTGAAACATGCCAGTCATCTGCTGCTGTGTACACTGCTGAAAAAGACATGATATTCAATGACTCCACTTGTAGAAGATTAAATATGGTATAAAATCATAGGCTGCATGTGCATGTATGGAGCTACCTGCAGGTGCTTGGGTGTGTTCCAGCATAATGTAAAAATCTGCACAATATTTATCAGGTGTCCTTATCATGCAAATTGATTGGTTATGGAAAAGTAATGAGATAAGCCCTAATCAGCATAATTAGCATTCCAAAGGGGTGAATCTACACAATATATAAGCTCAATGAAAATCACATGGTTCATCACTTTATAGAAAAGAAAACTTCTGTAAACAGAATTAGCATGCTTCTAATGGTAATTTTGAAGAAATATTTCCTTCACAATATATCTGCTTAAAATAGCACAAGTGCTACATTTTACAAATCCATTCTTTTGTACAATGTTAGCTTTCCAACTGCTCTTCACTCAAACACCTATAAGGGATGTCAGTTTCTCAGTACTTCTCAATGTGTTGACCAAAATGTATAAAGGAGTACATTGCAGGTGTACTGAATATAGTAGCAGGGATGACTGTTAAGGTAGATGGTAGACACATCCCTAAGCTCATATTCAGAGAAATGTTCCAAACAACACTAGTGTTCTGTGTCCTGAATATGTCATTATCCACAACATTTTTAACAGTGCTATTGCAATGGTCAGGTGTTGTGGTTTAGTTGCAATTAAGTTCTTATTTTGGTGGGAAATATGTGATCTTACATATAGATGCCTGACATTTACTTAAATATTGTAGATACAGATATCCAACTCTCAAGCAAAACTACAGCGTACTATGTGGCCTAATAGGACTGTGAGTGGCAATGTAAGGATTAGTAAGGCCCATGCTGGAACAAGGCTGTTTTCCATACTGACAAAACTATTTCTAAAAAACAGGGCACACAGCAACAAAGCGATTCTGGTGGGCTATCAACATTCACCCACAAACCTAAATTCAGCAGTGCAGAAAAGGAGGTGATGCTGCTCGTCCTCTATTTTCATAACTGATGGTTATTTGCTGTTCATGGTGCCAACCAGCCCTACCATGACCATGTCTGGGCAGAAAATGTCAGAAAGTTAATGATCTGGGCAGTTAGGACCATAGCTATGACACTGTCCAGTGCACGGCCATGGATATGATCCATGTTGCCATCCACAGAGTGTAAGCTGTAACACACAAATATATGACAACAGGTGGTGGCCATTGAACAAACCACCTCTTGCAGAGATGGAGAAGTTCTTGGCCTCTCTTAAAGGCAATTCCATCTCTACAGAGTCCCACAGTGTAGTATTGGATGTTGGGGTAGAGCTAGATAGGACCTAGTAAGAGGTTCTGGTACTTTTGATAAGTACACAACACTGCTCTGAATTACTAGATAACAGATTAAAGTAAAGCTTGCCATGACAGGGAGGCAGGTAGGGGCACATACTAGTTGGAGATGGTGGGTAATGCAGTACTGAGTAACTAGGAAAGGATAGGGTTTTGGGGTAAGTAGCTTAAACCTTAGTTAGTAGTACTGAAGTGTTTACAGGAACAAAGAGGAAAGACATAGCTGACAGAGCAAACTACATGCAATTATAAAGGGGTGAAAGAATGCCTGAAACAGAAGACTTACTCAGCATTGCAGAAGTAGGTATTAAGTGTAGTAATATTGTTAAGATCATGTAGGCTGGTTACAAACACTACTGATTGTATATGAATTTTGAAGTCAAAATGAGTTTGTTGAAGGAGGGTAAATTTTGTAGGTTCTTGCAGGTGGTAAGTAGTGGAGGTTACAGCTGGAGTGAAACAGGAAATTCTGTTGTAGAGTAGTTTCTGAGCATTCCAGGATTAGCTAGGGTTCCCAAGTTTTATTTTTACTAAAAAGGAGAGCATTTTGTGGTCCGACCTTGCCGGGGAGGACATCACACTAGGGGGTGTGCAGTGCTCTCCCATATAAGGGAGAATCAGATCCAGTTTATTTGTGCCCCTAATTGACATATTGAAAATCTGGTCCAGGGAATTTGTGTTTGGTGTTATATATGATTCCCAGTTAATAGTAAAGTAATTAAAGTCATCCATAAATATTGTATTGGTTGGATGGTAGGTGTTTCCAGTTAGCTTAAATACATGTTATGGGTTCCCTGGGAGAAACAGGGGGAGCTATAGCTTGCAAGGAAGTGGTATAGGATTTTGCCTATGGGGATTTGAATGTGGAGAAGCTCAAATGCATCATTCTGTTTGACCAACTTTGAGATTTTTTTTAGGTAAATCAAGACACCTCCACCTTTAATTCCTGCCTGTGTAGTAGCTGGTCTAAATGTGTAAACTGCATTATAGTGACTTGCTCAAGGTCACACAGTACACAAATTAAGGTACTAGGACTCAAACCCTGTAACCCTGATTAACAGCTCATAGTCTAGATCCTCTACTCTAACTGTCAAACTCCTAGATGGCCAGAGACTACAGTTATTGCCTGCCACCAGTGAGCCCGCAAGCTGATGACTCCTGCTTTGTAGTGATCTGGATATGTACGCCTTTAGAAAGATTTTGCAGTTAGGATGCGACTTCCACTAGCAATGGCCACATAAGAAATAACTGATATAATTAAAAAACAAAGGTTAACCTCTTGCTATTTGAAAAATATTCTATTCTACAGCAGAATGGTGGTTCTAAGTTCCAAATCTTGAATGCTTCAGAATATATAACATATGACTTGCTGGAAATAACCTAGATTTATTTGCTACTGGCTCCCCATTTAGAACTCACCATTGTCAAAATCTCAAACAGCTAGGATGGCTAGAAATGCAAAATAAGCTAGAGTTTCAACAACTCACCATTACACATAAGATTCTGTACCATCCTAGTAATACTCCTATTCTCAGTAGCCTCATCTCTCCCTACTCTAATCTTACTACTCTTCGCTCAGCAAATAAACTACTGGTCACCATCCAGAAATCCCATAACAGAGCAGGTGATTCTCTTTTCTCAAACTCTGTGGGGAAGACTTGGAATAGGCTCCCAGCATACTTGCATCTCAGTCATCATTACCACTCTTCAAAAAGCAACTAAAAATCTTCCTAAAAACACAATGGCTATGCCCTTGTACTAACCCTGACTGATACTCCCCAGAACAACATCACAGTATACCTTGCACCCAAAACCCATAGTGTGGAATGAGTAATCTTTCACTTAACCCCCCTTTTTTACTTTCCTACTCCCAGGGAAATATCACTGCATTTGATCTTTGTATACTCATTCGGCTATTAGCAAAACTCTACCATCTGTATATTGACTAACTATCTTTTTACTATGAGTATAACATTCTGTTTTAAATGCATATACACAAACTCTCTTGTGCATTAAGTTATACTTTAACACTACCTGAATTCACTTTTTAAATCTGTGCCTTAATTTCTAACATACAGTATGTTGAATATCATACCCTTTACCATGTAAATAGTACTATATTGCTGTATTAAACTCTGTACTCACTAATGTCATACCCTTTACTATGTAAATAGGACTGTATTTCTATGTTAGACTTTGTATTGATAGTACTGTACTGCTGTGCTAAACTCTGTACTCTCTTTATCTATAGTACTGTACTCCTGTCATAAACTTTGTACTCACTTCTCTCAATATTAAGTTCTTATTTGAAAATTCTTCTTTTTTTCTTTTATGCCAATCTGTATTATTTACTTAATGTGGAGCTTATCTCCCCGGGCCTTTACTGAAAATGGACATGTATCCAGTTGGACTAGCCCAGTTAACAAATGTAAAATAAAATAAAATAAATAAAATGTATTCATAAACAAGAAACTGAGCTTATGCTTCCAGCAACATTCAGATTATATAGTTAATAAGACGAATCTAAAGCTTGGGGCACAATACAGAATTAAAAAACAAATTATTACCTAAGATGCTAGAAAAGCAGCACAAGATCCTTCCTTCTGCCCAAATCCCTACATTGTACAGCTGATTTAGTTAAGCTGCCTAGTGATGTTCACATAAAACTAAAACGTGCCTATATCTAACTTCGTATTATTAAGTGATAATCTGACAAAATTTCAATCCCCCTAAACCCTAAGAACACTGTTGCATATGCAAAACTGTTCACAGAAACTATATACAAGCATGTTAATAGCTGTAGAGGTAGCAGTACCCACCAGGAATAACTACAGAAGTAACTCAAAAAACAAGCCACCCTGGTGAAATCGCATCAATAGGCTGTATAATGGCACACTGATGCAGCGGTTTGCATTGTCACGTCACAGGAACAGGTTCTCCAGTTCGATTCTCAGCTGGGGTGCCTTCTGTGCGAAGTCTGCATGTCTTCCCTGCATTTGTGTAGGTTTCCTCCCACATTATGAAGACATGTGACTTTAGTGTTTCTCCCCGGGCCTCTACTGAAAATTGGCTCGTTCCAAGTCGGGCTTTCCTGGTAAACAAATGTTAAATAAATAAAATAAATAAGATAACAGAAGGAAGAAAATCATTGACTGTAGCCTCCAAATAGGATTTATGCCTCACAAATCCAGAACAGTACCGATCATATTTCTGCACAAAGGAAGGCCATCTAGAGACCCACAACCACAAGTCTCCCTAGTCTTGTGTGCAAAGTCACAGAAAGAATGATCATGGAAATGATCAATAATGACATATGAAACCTACAGACCCTGGACCCAACCCAGTTTGTTTTTGGCAAGGGCAGTCATGCCTATTTAACTTAGTGGACATCTTTAAGATGGTCACCAAAGTAATGGACAAGGGAAAATGGTTCACACTGCTTACCATGATCTGGCCAAGGCATTTGACACAGGACCCCACTTGGGCAGTGTTGACAAACTCAGGAGGTTAGGTATAAATCCTTAAGTCATGCAACAGATAGCCTGCTGGCTCACAGACAGGACCCAGGAAGTTAGAACTGGGAAGTCCAACTCTACAAAAAAGCTAGTCACCAGCAGAGTCCCTCAGGAATCACTCCTGGGACCACTCCTGTTTGGCATCTATTTCTCTGAAGTCAAGGCCAATGTCAAGGACCTCTGTCTGACCAAATCTGCACACAATTGCAAATTAGGAGCAGGTACAGAATCTCCCATGACAATAAATTCTACAGGAAGGGGTGACACAGACAAATAATTGGTGTCAGTGCCCCCAGACAAATAACTGGTGTCAGAGCCATGGACTAAAACCAAATGCCAAGAAATGCATAATAGTATCCATCAGGATGTCATTCACCCTTGGTAACTATCATATTGATAATACACCCCAAGAGTCAACCCAGTAATTCAGCACTTAAGGGATTCACGTAAACAGTAATGCAGCCTTTGACTATCATGAGGCAACATTAGTGAGGAAAACATTCTATGTTGTGCAACCTATAAACAAAAGTATGACATCTACATCCAAAGAGGTCATTGTTCCACTGTATTTGGCATTCATCAGACCTAACACTGAGTACAGTGCCCCCGCTGATACGTATTCAAACCAGGCACATCCAACTATTGGAAGTTCCTCACTGAAATAATACAGGGTGTAAGTAACATGTCCTATGCAGACTGCCTCAAAGCCCTACCCCTGTATTCTGTTTTCTACAGGCTGTTCAAGGGGGGACTCTATGCATGGCATACAAGGCATTGTCAGACTCCACCCTAATGGACCTCTTGCATAGCTGCATAACAAACAGAAAAAGAATTATCCACTCTAAAAATGCAAACCTTACCTGTGATATAAATAGGACCTGCTATAGAGACAGGTATATAGCCCAGAGACTACCCCTTCTCTGGAACAGGCTTCCTATCCATGTAAAGCAGAGTTTCTCCCTAGCCCAATTCAAGTGTAACTTGGAAAATTTTATGGGGAGCAGGAAATTCATCCCTGGTTTGGCACCTGTGTCTCTAATGGACACTGGCAGCCTGTAAATGGTTCATCTATGAGACCCCTGCTTGAAAATGTTTAATCTACCAATTCCTTGCTTACACTTACCAAAGGTACCAGAACTTGTCAGAGATTAGGGATGCATAGCTATGATTAAAAAGGCCTCTGTGGTCATTATCCTTCTACATACCTATAAACCTATGAACTTAACCAGATAATGCTTTGATGAAAGTGGACTAGGCTCCTTAATGGTCTCCCGAACCACATCCTTAGTAACTACCGGGTCTATATTATAAACACGAAGGTGTACTTACCCAAATATGTAAACGTCAACACGTCTTCCTCGAACCACAAAAACATCGATCGTCCTGAAGCACGAAATCTGAAATGTCGAATCATCATGGTTGGCCCTTCTGCAGTATAGTTACGGACCTTAGGGTTAGGATGTGGTTAAGTGCATAAATGGTAATGTATGCTTGATTTAGTGAAGGGTTAGAAGTAAGGTTTTGTTAAGTGTATGTGTGTGGATTATTTAGTTTCTTTGGGTATAGCTTCTTAAGGTAAGTGTGCGATAGTTACGGACCTTAGGGTTAGGGTGTGGGTTAAGGTAAGTGCATACATGGTGGTATATGCAAGATTTAGTGTAGGGTTAGAAGTAGGGTTTAGTTTAGGTTTAGAAGTAGAGTTTTGGTTAGTGTATGTATGTGGTTTATTTAGTTTGTTTGGGTAGGTAGTATGTAGCGGGCAGTGGTGTGGGACAACTATGATGGTTTGAGTTTTTGAATTTCATGGTTTAGGGCATTCAGTGTATTCGCGGTTCGCAGAATATGTGTCAGTGTTTTGGTATTCGGTTAATAGGGATTTCCTGCTTATAATATAGACCCGTAACTACCTATGAGCCTAGCATCTGTTCTACTTTTGTTAATGCATCTTTAACAACTAAGTATGCCATCATTAGTATATTGTAGCATGTAAGAGTGTTCAATGTGCAGTCACATTCTGTTTCCCAAGATATTAAAAAGATGTGGTCCAGGCATGAAACCCTATGGAACACCTATTTGATGGCAGTATGCGTTAAAAGTACCTTGGTTCTCTCAGAGGTATACTTGATAAGTCTCTAGTGAAATTGTGTCAATTATTTTATCTGATAGCCATGAAAAGAGAATGGGGTGATGGACTATGTCAAATGCTTTTGCTTGCTCCAAAAAATAGGGAAGCTTTATATATACCTTTGTCTGTATTCTTGAGAGTCATGTCACTGATTTCCAGAGTATATTGTGTCTGCAATGTGGCTAGTCCAGAGTCCATGTTGGATTATCTGTCAGTATGGGACATGGAAAACATAATGTAATATGCAGTGTCTTTGCAATTACTTCAACCAGGGGCCTCAGTAGAGGAAACTGACCTGTAGTACCATTAACAAAGATATCACTACAGTTCTGTAATGTTATTTTTAGACTTCTTAAAAATATAGCTACATTTCCTCCTGCATTGCTGTGGTTGCTAGTTAATAAGCTTGTAACACATCTAGCAGTTCAGTAATTTCCCATTTTTTTTCCTTTGTCACAAAAGTAGATGCCGCCAGCCTAGCTATCTGGAATTTTGTAAATAATTATGTCATTTCTGAATATCAACATGATTTGTATGCTTGTGTTACAAATGTATTAGAACTGTATGTCATATAAGATGGTTTGCACAGACGTGGGCTGAAGAGATATTTTACAAAGTGCTGTTAAAAGATGCAACCACAGCATGCCCTACTGGATTAGAACAGAAATGTACCTGCACTATTGTAACTCTTTAGATGTATACATTTTAACAATGGAAACGGGAACACAAGAGGTTAACTTCAGAAAAATAGCTAAAATTAAATTACATTATGGCCATGTAATAAAAGGATGTTATCTTTCAGTTTCAGTACAGTAACAGACAATGTCTGTGCTAGAGAAGTTTTCTGTATTGTCTTTAAATGTGAAGAAATGTAAATTATTTTATGACTTCCATCATTTGCCAAAAGATCTGAGGTCTATGTATTTTCACAGGTGGATACTAAATACTGCTAACTTTCAGCAATGGGAATTTTACCTGGGATAGAGTCAGATGACAAGAAATTATGTCATTCTGCAAGTTATCCTAGCAGTAATATTTGAGATATTAATTTAAGAACTCTCTGAGAGAGGGAGATAACAGTCTATATTTTGTCTTTGACCTGACAACATCAAGATCCACTCACCACATCTGTCTTACTGCTCTAATTAAGTAAGTGTACTAGGGAAAAGTATAATTCTCTTAGATTCAGCCAGGAATATAGCAAAGCTTAGCTTGGATATTTTTCTTTATTTATTTCAGTCTGTCCTGCAATGTTGTTTTAAATATTTTCTGTGATTTTGAACTGTGATATCAATGTACATATATATGTAGTGTTGTCTTGTTCTGTTATTATTAAGTATATTTAAACATTTTATTGTGGCAGGTCTTTGTGAGACATATTTAAGTTCTGAGAGTACTTGCACATTTATTTGGTGACACTGTATGGGCCACTCCTAACACCCTTGCTCTTGGTCAAACTACCATTTGTATTGACAGTAACATTACATAGTAAGATTGGACACCTTTTGTTAAGGGCCTTAAAGTAGCTGATAAAGAGTTGGCTGGTGGTAGTAATAAATAACTTATAGTCTGGGCAGAAGGAGGCATAGCTAGTAAACCTGTGTCAGCCTTTCCCAGGGGTGTGTGTGTGTGTGTGTGTGTGTGTGTGTGTGTGTGTGTGTGTGTGTGTGTGTGTGTGTGACCTATGTGGGCAGGGACATGAAGCACTGGTTGGGCAGAGATGGTGCTGAAGGTCTTGGCTTGGCCACTCAGCTGAGATCTCAACTGTATAGCTGTGCCAGTGGGAAGTCTTACTGGGGATCTGGAGAAAGCGGGGGAAACCAGACCCAGCCTGTCTGTGGGCTCTGTGTGCTCTCAAGGGAAATTGCACTTGATGCAGAAAGCTGCATCTGGAAATACTGTGTGTGTTCCTGTCATCTTACCAATGCATGTGCCACACTGGTGCTAGTGGTGAGGATTGAGGCTCCTTGATTACTGGACCAGTGGTGGGGTGTCATATCCTTCATGAAGTAAAGCCTGCATGTTTATTGATGTAGACTGGGCCAAATGTTCTAGTATGACTTAGTTGCTTACAATGGCTGCAGTGGTATTGATAAAGAGTTCTGCCTTTACCTCCTGCACTGCTTCTGCAGCTAGCTGTACAGCATAATTGCTAAAAAGAAAGGGGCAAAAAAAGTGGTTATCCATAAATACCCCCCAGTACTGCATGCAGTGTAAATGAGACAGAATGTAGTAAACTGCAATACTCATATAAAAAGGTGGGCTAGAACCAACAGTGCACAATCCATCCTTTACAAAAAGCATCTGTTTATGTTTTGCCTTAGAGAAAACACCAAATGGAATTCATTGCTTGAACCCTGGCTGGTATTTCAAGAGACAGATCTTCCTTTCTGATTCATAATACCACACTGTCAGTCGTGTTCCTCATCCTTCCATAATTGCTTCATTTATGTTTTACTGTAGTAACTCCCCCAGCCATTTTGCCCGGGAATGGGCATGGCCTGAGTGACTGACATGCCAACTAGCTGTGATGTAGTATGCAAATGATGCATGATTGACATGCCATGCAGATGTGCCAGTGACATGCATATATACTTCTTGTTGATTGCTGTACATGCATACCCCACCGGGTGCGCAGTAGCAACGCCAGTCTAGATCATGTCCACTCCACAACAGTCCAGGACCGTAATGTATTTTTTTGTACATTTCTGGAGGGCGCTGTGCCCCTCTGCACACCCGCTGCAAATTAAATATACCAATTCCAATATTGCACTACATTGAAGAAAAGGGTAAATGGCGTGTTTTATTTTCTAAACACATTTCTGATCTGCTGTATCTAATTTGATGAAATGGATGAAATAATCTCTTTAATAAACTAACAAGTTCACACTATCTGTTTACTGCATGCTGAATATTCTTTTGGATGAAAAAGATATCAACATGACTATTCATCAATTTTGAAAAACGTCACCTGGTGCTGGGTGTTGGGTGGGGTTTAGGTAGGCTTTACTACTGCGCACGCAGGGGGTTACTACTTTAAAACAAAGGCATTGTTTCTGCATATTGATCTAATTTTCTGGTTGGACAGTGGCCCTCTTTTCTTCCAAATTAAATGTTTTTTCTAAACCAAAATATTATTTTGCTAATCCTATAACCCATACCAATATTTTATTGTTTCCCTATTTTTTGATACCTTTAACACCATTTCTGAAGTCTGCATCACCATCTGTCCACTAGCAACATTGAATTTACTACTGCTGACTGCTGTTCTTTGCTGCGTACACATCCTGTAACTGACTAGCATCCTAGCCACAATTAGTTCTGTCTTACATCCACTGTGTGCCAAGACCTGCTCAGGCAATTGGCTGTGCTCAAAGTGATAAGTAGGGATGTATCATTTCTAGCACTTGCTGTTGGGTGAAAGGTGGTTGAAAAGTGTCAGCTATTGACCGGCTAGAGGTGTAGAGTTAAGTATTCACCAAGCAGCAGTAGGAGGATTCAAAGTGCTACATAGATTCTTCTGATTCAAGAATTTAGAATGGAGCAAATGTTGTCACAAGTTTGTCAAAGAACATACATATATAGGTGCATGACAGGGGCAACAAATTGTCAAAATTTTGTAAATAGAGATGGGAGGCTTCGGCCTGCTTAGCAAACCATGACTTTGTTGATTTAAATATGCAAACAACAATATACTACACCTGACAGAATTTGAGCCACTAATGGTTCATGAACCTGTTTGCTTATGGCATTTTTGTCAACAGTATAAATGTAAATACCATTACTATTCTACTGATGACCTTTTCACATATGGTTACAGTCAGTCCCTTAAGACCATTTCAGAAATGGTTACACTCAGTCCCTTACCCTGAATGTGTTGTATACAAGGAAGCTGCCTGCCTTAGGCTGGGTATTCAGAACCATTTGAGGTGTTCCCCAAATCCAGTTTGAGCTGTCAACTACTCTGTGGATTACTTGGCTGACATTATGAAGAAGACACATTGTTTGTAATACCAAGACCAATAAGCAAAAGTCTGGATAACTTCAATCATAAATATGCTATGTGGAGTTTTTTTTTTAAACAGCATGCCTCTTGAAAACCAGGGAAAGAGATTAATACAAAGACATTATATATAGGTTAAACCAAATATAAAATAAGCCACTAAAAATAAAATTGAAGATCACAATTTATTCTGCTTGGTAGCAGCAGTAGTAATTAAAATATATAACATATTTTTGAAATATATATCACAGCTCCCTTCACTGAAATGACAGGCAACAGACAGGTCAAAGTCTACACAAAATGTAATAACAAAAGTATTCCACAGCAGGAGCAGTGTTCCTAATAAATGTATAAGAAGCAGCAAATCAATCGGTGTAGGAACGCTTCGGCTAGCGTTTTAAGGAGCTATCCAGCAACGTAATTCAGCCAAAAGTAAAAGATCCAACGACTCAAAAGAATGAAACAGGAACGTTCTTTATTCAGTTAGCACTTTCACCCAGCAAGGGCTTCCTCAGACTGTACAAAAAGCCAAGCTAGCACAGTCCATATATAGCCATCCAACAAACCAATAAAACAATTAGTTAATCAGTTTTAAAAACAATTAAACTATCAATTGTGAAACATTTTCCTTATATAAAGCAAGATATATCATTACAAGGTATATACATGCTTGAAAGGGGTTTAGTTGTATAAAATTGGTGTAACAATTTGTTGGTTGATTGAATGGGTGTGTGCATTAATTAACTGAATGGGTTTGTGATGTCATTTAGTTTTTTGTATAAAATGGTTATGTTGTTCTGTGGACATTGACTCTGAAGAAGCCAATTATTTGGTGAAAGCGCTTAGTCAGTGTGTATTAAAGACATACATTCCTAGGCTTGGTGTGGTTGCTGGTTACTGGAAGCAGTTGTCGTGGATTCTTTTATTCTTATTACTTTGCCCTGAATTGGGAGTGTTTTGATTTGTTGCTTTGTAAAGTCGATTCTGTTTCTGGTTGCTGGTTGACTGTGCCGTGCAGTATGGAGGGTGTTTTAAAGGAACTTTCTATGGCTATCAATAAGTTACTTCAACTATATGACAAAGATGGTGCTGCTGGTTCGTCTAGCCCTACTGATACCAAGGTAGAGTTATTTACTATGCACTCGCCAATAGCAACTGTTTCCACCTTGCCGCCTGGGCAGGGATCTGCTGCTCCTGTTTCCTTCTTGGATGCTGTTTCCAACTCCAGAGAGAGAACGTCAACTGGATCGAATAATTGCGCAGGAGCAGAATTGCGGTTGCGTGTTCCTCCAGTTAGGCTTGGCAGAGAAGTAAGAGAACATGATTTGCAAAAATGGTTCGAAGAACCGGAATTCGTAAACCGAGATGGTACATCAAAATTGGAGTTGGCAGTCCCATTAGCTTTGAAGGAGCAGATTTCCAGGTACGATAGGCTCTGTACAAAATATAGAGGGTTACAGCTAGACAATCTATTTTTAAAATGCTCACAGGAATTGAAGCAGGTGCCGAAGGGGCTTCGTATATGGAAGCTACCTATGGGCGTTGAGGTTGATTCTGTGGCTTACAAAGAGTTAACGGTTTTGTTTGACAAGACCAGAATTGATATGTTAAGCATTATTGTTAAGAATAATTGTATCAAGCTAACATCGCTTCGAGAGGAAATATCTAAGCTTCACAAAAGTATTACAACAGATTCATTGTTCTTTCAGTATGAGGCTAACTTTAACAAAGTGATTAGAAATTTAGACAATTTTGTGGACAAAAACATGGCGCTCAAGTGTAAGAAGCTTGCAAGGGATACTGCGGACTATCAGTGTAATAGCGCTTACCCTCCTGGTAACAACAGGGTAAGAGGAGGTGCAAATCCTAAAATTAATTTCAATTTTGACACAAACGTTTTTCCTCCTCTTGGCAATTGTTTTAATTCTGTTCAGGACGAGGAAGTACAGGAGGGTGACAACAATGATATGTACGAGCAGGGGTTTGAAGGGGCTGATTTTTTGGATCCACCCCTAGGACCTCGCAGGTCCGAGAGACTTTTAAACAGAGCGCAAAGGAATGTGTATGGGGACAAACAACAATGGGGCCCGAGAAGGGATATGGACAAGAGAGTTTATTGAATGAAATCAATGTTCCTTGCTCTGTGTTGGACATTGCATTTTATCGGACTGATGACACTGTTGTTACTGAGCTGAATGTTTTTTCTAATGAGTTGTGTGTCGATGGGGGGGGGTGATGTTTGTGTGGCAGTGGGTGGAATAGTATACGAAAATGTAAATGAAAATGAAAATGAACATGAAAATGAGGTCTATGGTTTGGACACTGTGACTGAGGACGTAGTTTTGAACTTACATGTTTCTAATTTGAATGAGGTGTCTGATATAGTAATGGACACTGAGCAAGTTACTCTTGCAAATGTGATAAAAAACAATGAGTCTGAAGTGGAATCTTCTAATATGGAGCTAGGTTTGACTTGTCAGATTTTGCAGAAGTTTAGTTTTTTTATTTACAATTATACTGACAAGGAAATTAGTGATGTGTATTTTGATTTATTTACAAAGGGTATTAATTTTGTGCCAAGTTTTAAATTAGATGTGGCTCAGTTATTGATTAACTTAAAATTGTTTATTAGAAAATTAAATTTAGAGATGTACTTTTATGGCAACAAGCATGTGCAAATGAATGGTGAGGAAATAGGGACTAAGGTACTACTGAAAAGGAAAAGTACCTTTATTCCACCACCATTTAGTGAATTTGTTGCTCTTGAAAAACTTTTGGATTTTGAATTTAGGAGGATATGTAGCAGTAGGCACAGTGAGATTGATAATTTAACAGGACAGGAAAGGCTTTTGTTGAAAGAATTAAAAAATTCTGGTGACATCAGGTGCATGAAACCTGATAAAGGTGTCGGAATGGTTTTAATGAGTAAGATTGACTATACTGCATCTATGATGTCTATACTTGAAGACGAAAAAACATATAAAAGGGTATCCAGAAACGAAATTAACATCGCATATAAAAAGATTGATTTGTTTCTGTTGGATGCCCTTTTTCAAGGTGCAATAACTGAGGTTGAATATGATTACTTGATGGTTAAGAACCCTATTTTACCTTGCATTTTTGGGATCCCCAAGGTTCACAAAGGTACGGTTAATCTGCAATTTAGGCCCATTGTGGCCACCAAGGGTTCTAAAACTGAACCCTTGGCTTTCTTTGTTGATGTTATGTGCAAGGAAGTGCTTGGAGGGGTCCCTCATGTATTGAGAGACTCATGGCATTGCCTTGAGAGACTGAGAGAGGTGAAGGAAAATTATGATTTATTTGGGTTTATAACCATTGATGTAGTAAACTTGTTTTCTACCATCCCCCACCTTGAAGGATTAGAAATGTTTCGAGAGAGCCTAAATGCATGTACCAATATTGACAGGAGCAGGATTGATTTAATTTGTGATTTGATGGAAATAGTTCTTTTGAACAATTTTCTTAAATTTGAAGGGGAGATGTTTCAGCAAAGCTCAGGTGTAGCAATGGGCGCCAAATGCGCCCCAATTTTTGCGAATATGGTTCTTTTAACATGGGAAAGAACTTTTGTTTTTCCATCTAAATTCATGCAGAACATTATTTTATATAACAGGTTTTTAGATGATTTACTCATTATTTGGAAAGGGGATGAGTATGGGGCAGTTGAGCTTGTTGAATATCTGAACAGTACAACTAGTTTTTTGAAATTTACGTTTGAGTGGAATAGAGATAGTATTAATTTTTTAGATATTACAATATTCAAGAGTGTGGAAGGTTTATCTAGTACTATTTATAGAAAAGATAGTTATTCCAACTCATTGCTGCACTTTAAGAGCTGTCACCCTTATCACCAGAAGAAGGGTGTTGCTAAGGGACAGATGGTGCGGATTTCTAGACTAGTGAGTGACGATGTTTTGTTCAGACAGGAAATGTTCAAATTAATTGGCATGCTTACTGATAGGGGGTATCCGTTAAGATTGTTATTGAATTTAAAAAGAGAGATTTACAGAAAAAGAATTTCATTATATTCACCTATTTTGAATAAAGTTAGTATGGTTGATGTGAGGGTGAATAGTTATGAAGTACCTAATGTAACAGCTCCTTTAGGATCAAGTTTTATTTTAAAATTCAATGAGAAAGCCACAGACATTATAGTTGTTTTACGTAAGATGTGGGAATATTGTTTAAGTGGTACTACTAAGGAGATTGTAGGTACTAGTCCTAAGATAGTTTTTAGTAAAGGTGACAATTTGAAAGGTATATTAGAAAGAGAGGTTAGGAATAGGACATCTAAGATGTCAAAATGTGGTTGTTGCAGAGGCTGCAGGTATATTGCAGAGGGCACGTATGTTTGTGTAAAAGGGTATGGGCATACTTTGCCTTGCCCGGGTTCTTGTAATTGTAATACAAAGAATTTAGTGTATGTGGCCTCATGTACAACATGCGATGCATTTTATGTGGGTATGACTACCCGTAAACTACGTGAAAGGGTAGTTGAGCATGTTAGAGCAGTGAAGAACAAGGACCCACATAATGCACTATACCTTCATAGTACTACCTGTAGGGGGTTTAAAAAGTTTGTATTTTTTATAATAGATAGGGTTGTTACTGAACAAGGAGGTGATGTTAGCAATAGAGTAGCACTTTTAGAAACAACATGGCAGCTGAGATTAAATGCCACAAGGCAACCGGGTATAAATGATTATATCTCAATAAAACCAGTCTTGAAATACAGGGCCAGTATTATATAGTTGATACTAATGTTGATATATAGGTGTATTAATGTTTATACACAACAAAATGCATAAGATTTTTGTGTGATTTTTTGTTATGTGAATTTGGTAAATGAATTCATTAGTGATTTTTGCACAAGAACTTCTATGTAAATTTAAAAAAGTGATTTTAAAAAGTGATTTTTAAAGTGATTTTTTAATAAGTATATACATGCTTGAAAGGGGTTTAGTTGTATAAAATTGGTGTAACAATTTGTTGGTTGATTGAATGGGTGTGTGCATTAATTAATTGAATGGGTTTGTGATGTCATTTAGTTTTTTGTATAAAATGGTTATGTTGTTCTGTGGACATTGACTCTGAAGAAGCCAATTATTTGGTGAAAGCGCTTAGTCAGTGTGTATTAAAGACATACTTTCCTAGGCTTGGTGTGGTTGCTGGTTACTGGAAGCAGTTGTCGTGGATTCTTTTATTCTTATTACTTTGCCCTGAATTGGGAGTGTTTTGATTTGTTGCTTTGTCAAATATTCAATGCACTCTCCAAGTCAAAGAATACTACCTCAATGGGCCCTGATAATATCCTGGGCTGCCTCTTGGATAGCATGAAACATGAGCTATCAAGCACTCTAAAATCACTGTTCAACATTAGCCTACTAATTGGCTTCATGCTTAGTGAATGGAGGACTGCAGCAGTTAATCCTTAGTACAAGGTTTGGCCTTCTACTGACCTGGATAACCACAAACCATGAGTCTGACTGGTCCTGTATGTAAAGCCATGGAAAGAATTATCATAGATATTTTAAATAAAGATGCAGGGAACCCATTTTCTTATTTACCTCTGTAATGATTACAGATATTGAAATAAAATAGCACAAACACTGATAGCCATTTGCTAAACAATACAGTCTCACAATGAAAACAGACTCAGCATGAGCAATAAACTTCTCTGCCCATGAAACTCATATTCATTGAAACAACACGAAAACCCACATTAAAAGAAAATGCATCTGGCAGGGGAGGATTAAGTTTACCTTTGAGCTGTTTTCAAACCATAGGCTCCTTCTACACTTTTATAGGGCCATGCACACATGTATGTGTTCTTTGATTCATCCTCATGACAAATTATATTTCTTGTATAATACATCACCATTTGTTAGAATATTTTAAATTTGTAGTTATGAACATTCTTCTAGAAAGCAATGAAACAAAATATATGAAATAATAATAAAGCTACTCATTTCAGAAAATTTCGACCATAAAATGCCACTCAAACTTCCATCATTACAGTCCACCAATATTACTCAGAAAGCACAATATTTGCGGAAGTAAAAGTCATCCAGATAATTCTACATTAAAGAGATCTGTAACTAATGAAGAGGTTGCTACTGGCAAACAGCTTTGCATTTCAATGTTTCAACTACAAATTCAGTGCCTGCTGTCTTTGAAGAATCAATTGCCTATGTTACATTAAAAATTGGTAAACTGGCAATATTGCAATAGGGAATGACTGGCAAATCAGTCATTCAAAGTTCACAGTTACTAGGCATCTTATACAAAGGAGGACATACTCAGGAGTGTAGAACCCCTATACCTCCTTAAAATGCACCAAATAATCCGCAATCAAAATGGTACTGCAATATCAGCAGTCCGTCTACATGGTGTGGGAGTAGAATCCCTCTGCACCAAAGGCAATTATGCTACTAACACTGCTTTCAAATTCTACAACACAAACAGTGACTGCCATTTGATAAACAAAACAGTTAGTTGCACACTGAAAACAGACTTAGCATAAGCAACAGTAAATGTATCTTCTCTTGAAGCTCACAATTCCATGAAAATGAAATGAAACGCAGTCCCTTGAAAATGCACTGAAACTCATAATGCCCTGAAAATGTACTGAAACTCAAACTTACAATTCCATCAGCAGTCTGGTAGTCAGGCTCTTGTCTCCACTGGAGCTCAGAGGTCCTTCAGCAGTCTGATAGTTGGTATGCAGAATTCAGGCTCTGTCTCCTGTAACCAAGTTACAGGGACAAGCCTGATCAAGTTTACTGACTAACCTGCCCTCCCCCTTAACTAGTGCATTCCACACCATACCTTCATACCTCTCAACCTCTTAACATAAGACATCTGGACAAAGCTTAAAACAGGGACAAATTTTAAATATTGCTCTTACAGACATAGAAAGTTGCTAGAATAACAGCATTTGTCTTAGCATGCATTTTCTAAAGAAAATGAAGTCAAACTCAAATGTATTACATTTATTTATTTCAATCCTCAGTGATTTGCCAGAAAACCACAAATATTGAGGAACAGACCAAAAATATGAGGCAAAAATCAGGGCATTCTGCAAAAATCTGGACAGTTGAGAGGAAGGCGTATCATTTATTCCCTTAGTGCAAGAAATCTGGACAAAGACTGAAATAATGGAGATACAATGGCCCAAAAATAGAAGTTATGTCCTTACCATAACATTCCATGTGGAGTGTTCATCTCGCCTTTGTTCTTACACATGGGTTCGGAGCCGATCCTCGGCTCCGTGTCGGCCGCTTGCAAGCTCTGCATCGAGAAGAAGCTCGAGACAACCTAATACCCACAATCCCCCTCTGCCTTTACCTCAGATCTAGTTTGCAAGCAAACCAGCAGTCAGAGAGAGAACACTCATGCCAATATCACATATGCACAGAAACTAAGAGTCTATATATATAAATATATATATATATATATACATGTTAACTATTTATACAACAACTGCAATGCAGAAGCAGAATGCCCCAGACCAGGCACCAAACTGAACGTTCTTCCTAAGGGTGGGAGGGTGGGAATGTAAGAACAAAGGCGAGATGAACACTCCACATGGAACGTTATGGTAAGGACATAACTTCTATATGTGATAGTGTTCAATCTCGCCGTTTGTTCTTACACATGGGTAGCGTCCCTAGCTCCTTGTTCCTGAGGAACTCACGGAAGGACGTTCTTGAGCACAGTGGAACCAAAGGTTGCCCTGTCCCTAGAAACCTTGTCTACCTTATAATGAGAAATGAATGTATGTGGTTTAGACCAAGTAGCAGCCGCACAAATAGCGTCTAGTGGTAGGCGAGCTGCATGAGCCAGGGATGTAGACACTGACCTTGTGGAATGTCCTTTGGGTTTGTGCAAAAGAGTTTGATCTGAAGAATCATAGACATAGATGATACAATCAGTTAACCACTTAGAAAGAGTTCTTTTAGTAACCACTACTCCTTTTCTGTTATCAGCAAAGGCTACAAAAAGTTGATCAGATTTCCTGTGATCTTTTGTTCTATCCAAGTAAAACCTTAGTTGTCTGTGGACATCTAATTTGTGCAACATATACTCCATTTTACTGGAGTGATTCTTGAAGAAAGTGGGTAATTCAATGGACTGATTAATATTGTTAATAGAACAAACTTTAGGAAGGAAGGATGAATTAGTGCAAAGAGAAACTCTGTCAGAGTGAAAGATCAAATAAGGGTGTTTAATGGAGAGAGCTTGAAGTTCAGATACTCGCCTAGCGGATGTAATGGCTACCAAAAGAGAGTCTTCCACGACAAAAATTTCAATGGGCAAGAGGAGGCTGGTTCAAAGGGGCAGCATCAACTTAGATAATAATAAGTTTAGACTCCAAGGTGACGTAGGAGATCTAATTGGTGGTCTAATATGAAAAGCCCCTTTTTAAAAAGGCTTTACAAAGTCTGTGGGCCATAACAGGAGCCCCACATTCTTCCACATGGAAATTAGAAATGGCAGCCAATTGAACTCTTAATGTGGCAGGAGAAGCACCCTGATGGAACAAGTCTGTTAAAAACTCTAATATTTTATTCAAAGGAGCTATAACAGGGTCCACTTGCTGTGTATTCGCCCAGAATACAAAGCGCTTCCATCTACTAGTATATGTTTTAGTAGTGGAAGCTTTATGAGAAGCCACTAATATATTCTGAACTGCAGGCGAAAGAAGATCAGACCTGGCTAAGTTGGGAATTGGAGCAGCCAAGCTGCTAGATGGAGGGACAAGAGCGAGGGGTGGGGAGCCCCTGACGAGTGAGTCAATAGATCTGGCTCTGGGTCCAGGATCCAGGGTCCCCGAATGCAGTGTGTCATGAGGAAGGGGAACCAAATTTGATGAGACCAGAATGGGGCAATGAGGATTATTGTCCTGTGTAGGTTGTTGGCTTTCTGGAGAAACTTTGAGATCAGGGGGAAGGGAGGAAATGCGTGCAGGAGACCCGGGGCCAATCGTGAATCAGTGCGTCCCTGGGGACTTCCCCTGGAGGGGTAATAGGGCAAAGTAGCTCCTGCATTTGGCGTTCATTGGAGACGCAAACAGATCGCAGGAAGGCTGGCCCCACGCGAAAAATCTTTTCGCAACTGACTGTTTTAGGGACCACTCGTGCGGTAACAGTATTGCTCTGCTCAGCCTGTCGGCTATGACGTTGGATGACCCCGGGATGTGCGTTGCTATCAGAAAGCGACCCGTGGACTCCGCCCATTGCCAGATTCTCATGGCCTCTCTGCAAAGCTGATAGGACTTGGTTCCCCCTTGCTTGTTTATGTACCAGACTACCGACATGTTGTCCGTCTGAACTGCAATAGTTCCCAGAGGAAGAAGGGGAGCAAAGTGTTGCAACGCTAGAAACACTGCCCTCAACTCTAGAACATTGATGTGCAGATTGTACTCTAAATTGGACCATTCACCTTGGACTGTCTGTCCCTGAAAGATGCCCCCCCACCCTATCAGGGAAGCGTCCGTGGTCACCGTAACTGTAGGCATGGGTAGCACAAATGGTCTCCCCTTGGAAAGGTTGCAAGTCTGAAGCCACCAGTTTAGGTGTGTTTTGCATGTGTTCGTTATAAGAATCTCGTGTGTTAGAGGTAGTTGTTGGAACGACCATTGTGCAAACAGTAGCCATTGTAGGACTCTCATGTGCAGTCTTCCCAAGGGAATTGCAATAAGAGAAGCTGACATGAGTCCCAAAACCTTCAGTACCAGTTTTGCTGGGGATTTCCTGGACAAGAGAAGAAGACGTATGTGAGTCTGAAGTGAAAGTATCCTTTCTGGAGGAAGTCTTAGAATTAACTGATGTGTATCTAATTCCGCTCCTATGAATAAGATACGCTGTGATGGCTGTAGTAAGGATTTTCCGAAGTTTACGGAAATTCCTAGGTGAATACACAGTTGAAGAGTGTAGTCTCTGGCCTGTACTAGTTGATGCTGGGTGGTGGCAGAAAGGAGCCAGTCGTCCAGATACGGAAACACCTGGAATCCTAGGCGTCTCAAGTGAGATGCTACCACTGCCATACATTTGGTGAAGACTCTGGGGGCTGAGGTCAGACCAAAGGGCAGGGCTCGAAACTGAAAGTGACTGGCACCCAGCCGGAAGCGCAAATGATCTCTGGATGCCCTGGCCATTTTGATGTGGTAGTATGCATCCTTCAGATCTATTGAGCACATCCAGTCGTCCTTCTGTAAGAATGGAAGGATCGATTGAAGCGTGACCATTCGGAACTTTTCTTTCTTGACGAAGGTATTGAGGTCGCTTAGGTCCAGAATGGGCCTCCAGTCCCCTGTTTTCTTTGGAACTAAAAAGAACCTTGAGTAAGTTCCGAATCCTCTTTGGTCCGCTGGGACTGGTTGGATGACTCTTTTTTTCTAGCAGCTTTGAAATTTCTATAGCTGCTGGCTCTCTCAGATGGGGCGGTACATCTGGGAGTCTTTTCTTTGGAATGGGATAGGATAGACATGGTATATTGTAACCTCTGGTAACCACGCTTTTTACCCACTTGTCTGTAGTTATGTTTTGCCAGGCCTGAGGGTATAAAGCTAAGTGACCCCCGACTGCCTCCAGAGCAGGACAGTCGGGCCTCCTCTCAGGAGTGCTGGAAAGGTTTATCAGGGAGTGTATCCCTGTCACCTTGATTCTGCGGACCCCCTCTGCCGCCAGGGCGGCGTCTTCCACCTCTGCCCCCTCCTCTGCCTCTAGAAGGGGCATCACCCTGTGTGCCTGGGAAAGATCCTTGGGGTTTTCGAAACCACATTTTTCCACCACGTTGCCCTTTGGGGTACGGTCTGGTTGGGGTGGAAAAATGGACTCCGACAGCAGACAGAGTCTTTCCCTCCTGCTCACACCGGGTAAGGGTCTCCTTTACTTTGGGGCCAAAAAGAGTGGCACCGTCAAATGGGGCGTTAGTAAAGGAAGACTTAAAGGCTTCCGCAAATGAACATAAGCGCATCCAGGATTGTCTGCGAAGAGCAATCGCTGAAGCTGCTGCCCTACTCGAACCTTCGGCTGCGTAAGAGATCAGCCTCATGGACGAGTTTACAATGGATGTAAGGGTATTAAGTTGCGCTGTCACTTTCTCTGAGACAGCAGCATCTGTAGTACCCTGGAAGGTATCTCCCAACTCTTTGACTAGATCCCTCTGTAGTCGTGTAAAGTGGGTCAAATAGTTCAGGGATCGCATGGAAAAAGCCGCTGAACTAAAAATGCGCTTCCCATACCTGTCCATAGTCCTAGAATCTTTATTAGGGGGATGGACAGATGAGGAAGATTCCGACATCTCCTTTTTCGTGGCCGCTGCCACCACCATAGCGTCCACTGGAACTCCTTTTGTCAAGTAAGTCTTGTCCTGGGGTGCAGTGATATACTTATTAGGCTTCCTAGGGACTGGTTCCACTGTGTCAGGAGCCTCCCACGCCCTTCGAGCAATAAGTTCCATTAATTCATCGAAGGCGGAGTGACCCAGGAGGAGGAAGGGCGAGCACCAAATGCCTTCAGCAAGACTGACTCATCCTCAGAAGGGGGAGGGACTGCCAGTCACCTCTCTGTTTCAGGATCTCCAATATGTCAGAAAAAGAGACATCTTCTGAAGGTGACTTAGGGACCCTTCTGACTCATCCAAGTCAGTATCGGATGTCAAAGATTCTTGTGGAGAATCTAAGTGTCTCCTCTTACACAATCTTTTCCTAGGGACTTCTTCGTGGGGAGCATCCGAAGAAGCCTCCGAGGAAGAGGGGGCACCCTCCAGGGGTGGCTGAGACACCGGTGCTCGACGCTTGGATGTAGCCGTGGGTGCAGAGGAGGATAACGGCCCTTTATGGGGAGGAGAGGTTGCTTCTACTGATGTGGTTGTCTGGGTAGACAACACCTTCCTCATGAGATCGAAGGCCCCCGGGTCCCGAGTCGAAGAATCTCCCAGTTCCGAAGAAATGGGAAGAATCCCCGAGACAGGCACCGAAGGCATCGACCCCGAGGACGGAGCCGAATCGATCCGCGCCGAGGCCCCGAGGGGAAGAGTCGGAACCGAAACGTCGGTTCGACTCTCGGCCCCGGAACCAAGGACAGATCGTCGGCTCCGAGACTCCGGTACCGGATCCGACGGAGTCGAGGTGAGAGGAACAGACCGAGAAAGGACGGTTCTGGACCCGAGGGCTCCACAATCAGAAGATCAACCTCTTCCGGCTCCAAAGACTGGACAGGTCTCGGAGGAGGAATGGATGGAGACAATGGGAGGCCTTCAAGTTTCGACACCAACTGGGTGGAAACCGAAATAAGTTTGGGTAGGGCCGAATGCTCCAATAACTTCTGCACCACACGATCCACATCGATATCGGAGAGCTTAGAAGAAGAACGGGTCGAAGGAACCGAAGACGGAGCCGACCTCAATAGAGTCGAGGGAGGGAGCTCCATCACCGGTTCCAAGACTCGAGGCTCGGGAACTGACAACAGTTGAACACTCGGCCCCGAAGTCTGTGGAACCGGTGATCTAACTTTACTCGAAGAGCTCGGAGCCGATGACTTGGGCTCCGATGTCTTCGATTCCTCTGAGGATTTGGATGCCTGGTCTGAAGCATCCAGAGCCTCCTGAAAGGAAGGTTTTAATAACCCCCTGTCCATGAGTTTCCTGCGCCTATCTGTCATGACCCTCCCACTAAAAGAGTGACAAATTGAACAGTCCTCTTGTAAGTGGAGAGGGCCAAGGCAGTAGACACAGGAACTATGGTTGTCAGTAACTGACATTTTTTGGCCACACTGGCAACGTTTAAAACCTGATTTAATTTTCTCAGACATCTTAAAGAAGAAACAGGTAAGAGAAAAAAGGTCAAGTCCAGTAG
>NC_056732.1:1441997187-1442096377 GCF_019279795.1 Protopterus annectens
TGTAATCTGAACTAACCATTCTGTGTGAATGAGAGATAAAGTGCGTGCGTGGGTGTATGTGTGTGTGTTACTGTGTGTGTGTGTTGTGTGTGTGTGTGTGTGTGTGTGTGTGTGTGTATGTGTGTATATGGAATGTAAACTAGCCGTCTGTTGTATGAAAGAGAGGGTGACTGTGTTGGTATGTGTGAGAAGGTAGGGGTGTGTGTGTGTGTGTGTGTGTGTGTGTGTGTGTGTTTAACATACCTCTCAGCTGTCCAGACTTAGCCTCATAGTTTTGGTCTGTTTCTCATGAAATTTGTGGTTTTCTGGCAAATCACGGAGGACTGAGGTCACTGTATTCTTCAGAAAGTACATTCTAGCACAAATCCTGTTATTCTAGCAACTTTTTAGTTAAAAAGAGCAATATTTAAAATCTGTCCCTATCATACCTCTCAACCGTCTAGATTTTCACAGGACGTCCATATTTTTGCCTCATATATTTGTTCCATTTCTCCTAACATTGGTGTTTTTCTTGCAAATTATTGGCTAACCATTGAGGACTGAAGTGAGAAAATAATGGCAGGCATTTGAGTTTAAAACTCCATATCCTTCTGAAAATTCATGCTAATGCAAAACCATCAATTATATCAACTTCCTAAGCCTGTAAGGGCAATATTTAAAACATTTCCTTATTTTTGGGCCTTTGCCCCACCCCACTCCATTATTACTGTCTTTGTCCAGATTTCTTGCTTGAAGAGGTTGAGAGGCATGATCCATATTTTGGGCCATTATATTTCAATTATTTCAGTCTTTGTCCAGATTTCTTGCACTAAGAGAATGAGAGATATGCATACCTCTCAACTGTCCAGATTTTTGCAAAATGCCCTGGTTTTTGCCTCATATTTTTGGCCTATTCCTCAATATTTGTGGTTTTCTGGCAAATGAGTTTGAGTATGTAGAACTACATCATTAACTCATCATGTGATGCGATTTTAAGTATTTAAAGATGAGTATAATGTGGTTAATTTACTCTGATGAAGACCTGAGGTTACAGGGTGAAAGTGCTTGGTGACATTTACTATTAAAGTTTTTCTAGTTCATTGATTGTGGTCGCACCACTGTGGTGACATTTTTATTTTTATTTTATTTTGTATTTATGTTATAGTTTTCACTCTTTAGGGCGTATTTTCTTTTATTTAGTAGCAAAATTGACTTGGGTGCAGTAGGCTGTGGATTCTACTCTCACACCATGTAGACGGAGTGCTGATATTGCAGTACCATTTTGATTCCAGATTATATGGTGCATTTTATGGGGGTATAGGTGTTCTACACTCCTGAGTGTGTCCTCCTTTGTATAAGATGCCTAGTAACTATGAACTTGTTGGTTTGTCAGTCATTCCCTATTGCAATATTACCAGCTTACCATTTTTAATGTAACATAAGCAATTAATTCTTCAAAGGCAGCAGGCAATGAATTTGTAGGTGAAACATTGAAATGCAAAGCTGTTTGCCAGTAGCAACCTCTTCATTAGTTACAGATCTCTTTGATGTAGAATTATCTGTATGACTTTTACTTCCGCAGATTGTGCTTTTTGAGTAATATTGGTGGATTGTAATGACGGAAGTCTGAGTGGCATTTTATGGTCGAAATTTTCTGAAATGGGTAGCTTTATCATTATTTCGTACATTTTGTTTCATTGCTTTAAATTTAAAACACCAGTCTAACAAATGGTGATGTATTATACAAGGAGTATCATTTAACATGAGGGTGAATCAAAGAACACATACATGTGTGCATGGCTCTATAAAAGTGTGCAAGGAGTCTATGGTTTGAAAACAGCTCAAATGTAAACTTAATCCTCCACTGTCAGATGCATTTTCTTTTAATGTGGGTTTTCATGCTGTTTCAATGAATGTGAGTTTCAAGGGCAGATAAGTTTACTGCTCATGCTGAGTTTGTTTTCATTGTGAGGCTGTATTGTTTAGCAAATGACTATCAGTGTTTGTGCTGTTTTATTTCAATATCTGTAATCATTGTTGAAGTAAATAAAATAACATGTTCACTGTATCTTTATTTAAAATATCTATGATAATTCTTTCCATGGTTTTACATACAAGACCAGTCAGACTTATGCTCTGTGGTTATCTAGGTCAGTAGAAGGCCAAACCTTTTGCTAAGGATTAACTGCTGCAGTTCTCCATTCACTAAGCATGAAGCCAATTAGTAGGCTAATGTTGAACAGTGACATTAGAGTGCTTGATAGCTCATGTTTCATGCTATTCAAGAAGTATCCCAGGATATTATCAGGGCCCACTGAGGTAGTATTCTTTGACTTGGACAGTGCATTGAAGACTTGTTTGCTAGTGATAGCCAGAGGATTTATGGTCGAGGGTGTCTTCTGAGAGGTATTGAGGGGAAGAAGGGGTGAAACTGGGATTAAATTTATCAGCCAGTAGGTTTGCTATATCCTCTGATTCCTTTTAAGTGGTTCCATTTACAATTTGTTTAGCACACTGTCATGTTACCTTTGAGATTGTGAACAAAGCTGATGAAGGCCTTGTCGTTATCCTTTGTCTTTTTGGACATTTCTGCCTCAAATTTGGCTTTGGTGGGCTTGATAAGATTTCTGAGTTGCTTATTTAGTTTGAGGGGTTTCATACCTTTCTAGGAATTGCATTCCCTAGTTTTAGCTATGGTTTTCCTCCTTTTGTTATACAACTTGTTGATATCAGGATTCCACCAGGGGCGGTTTTTATTTGAGTTGGTTCTCTGCTTATTCCTTGTGGGTAAAGTTACCTCAGTGCAGCTGTTTACATGATGGTATAGGGTTTCTGTAAACAATTTGCATAATGGTAACAGAGTTCACATTGTTTATGGTATAAGTCATTAGTACAGGATTTGCTTTGGAATAATTCCCAAATGTCTGAGGGTTGGATGGCATCCACTTGTGACAAGTGTTTGGACAGGTACATACCCAAAGGGGCATTATACTCACTCAGTGACTGGCCCAATGAGTGCCAAACAGAAGGGAACAATTATATGCCTGGATCTGGATGATATACTTTTAGATATAAGCTGTACAATGAAAAAGGGTTTCCTTTCAATAGTGAGTATGTTGGGCCCATTGAAGTCCCACCTTCATGCAAGAGAATGTAAACAGGGTAGTAAGGATGTAAATTTCAACTGCTTTAGTTTTTGCTTGACTGACTCCCATGGGTATACATCTTCATTTATTGTCAGTGGCAGTATGACTGAGCCCAGCTAACATGTATTTGCTGTTGGGAATATAAGGTTTACCATTCCAAAAGGCTTAGTGTGAGTGTAGGCTGTAGGAGTGAACAGCCATTGCCAGGTGACCCATGCTGGTGGAAGGGAGGTAGCTGTAGCTCATAGCTTGGGTGTTATCTAGGGAGAGCTCTATATGTTGTACCTACAGAGCACAACACTGTGGAGCATGTGCTGCCTACAGCCTGCCAGTCCTTTAGTCGGCAGCACTAATGGAGCTCTAATGAGCCACAACAGGGGTTAGGAGCTGCAAGGGGAATAAGAGCAATCTTTGGGGGGGACAAACTGATCTGTCCTAGTGTAAATGGAAAGGCATTTTGTTTTTTGACTTGTGGAAGATGTACCTTTGGAATGAAATGTTCATGCATCATGTAAGTAATTACTACCCTGGCATATACTTGCAAGTGATCTGTTCAGAGATCAGCAATATGAAGGGGTGTGGCTTGGTCAGCCGTGTTAATGTGGGTGTGGGTTGTTAAGTGGGCAGCAGTCTGGGAGCTGTGAGTACAAATTTGAAAATCCTGGCTACACCCCTGTTCCTGACCCCTTTTTTCAACAAGAAACATCTTTATTAAACCATCACTTATGACATAAGCAATCATACATTTATATAAATGAAAACAAACCACACCGACACAATCCTAGTTGCAAGCATTTTACATCACAAGTCATACTGACACATTCCTAGTTGGAAACATTATACATCACTTATAATCTACTCAATCGTTTTCAGTCAAACATTACATAGCTCATTTAAGTCCTGCCATCTTTTAAACCTTATTCCTCCCCTGTATGTATTGTTCCCACAATTCCCATTTTTTTCTTATCTAGTTTGCTTCTACCTTTTTCTAAAGATTTCAGTTCCAGTTGTTTTATCTCTGTTACTATATTCACTACTTAAAATATAGTTGGTTTAGATTTTGATTTCCATTTTCTAGTAATTGCTTTTTTGGCAGCCACCATAACTGGAGACATCAAGGCTTTACCATGCATAGGCAATTCCAATTCTGTATCATAGCTCAGAAAAATCATCTTCCTTGTCACACCAATCTGCCCACCCAGCATCTCTGACAGTGCATCTCACAGAGAATCTTCAAAGTCTGCCAATTCACTGCACTCCAAGAAAATATGTTCCCAATTACCTTTTTCTTCTCCATCACACCTCCAACATTTGCTGTCTACCTAAGGAAAAATTCTCGAGAGTCTACTTGGGTTTTAAAAATATCTATGTAAACCTAAATCTTCTATATTTTTTTGCATATTTGGGAGACATACATATATCCTCCCATTGTTTATTTGTAAATTGTTTATCCAATCTCTCTTCCCAATCCAGATAGCAGGCCATGTTAGTGCACTGATAGACCTGCCCTATAAATTGCTGCACTAGTCAATAGCTGTTCACTTGTCAGTCTTTTTCTGTTAATGTAGTGTTACATCACCATTATCATGTGGCAGGAAACACCTGCTCCAAACTGATCATTGTGGGGTTAGGTAGAGAACCAAATGGCATAAGGACAGAACTCAGACAGTACGAGTAGGAGGTTCATCCTCAGAAAGAGTGAAAGTGGTCAGTGGAGTTCCTCTGGGATCTTTCCTGGGACTTCTGTAATTAAAATCTCTATATAACAAATGAGGTTAGCAACATTTGAGGATGACAGTAGGCTGGGAGCTGTCTTCAAGTTCCCCTATGATAAACAGTCACTCCAACAGGAGTTTAGACTTGACAGTAGCTGGTGTAAAAAATGGGCTCAAAATCACCGTAAAAAAAGTGCAACATTGTAGCATTCAGTACAACCCTAGCTCCAGCTTACAGTAAATATAAAACACCACTTCAAATTGAAAAGGTAGTGAGAGACCTGGGTACTTTGGGTGGATAGCTCCCCTCACATTGCAAGAGTGATTAGGAAATCCTTTCACCTTGCATAGATCATAGCAAAAGTTATTTCCTCTAGATCAAAAGAAGTCCTCACATTCTTGTACTCTTCACTGATTAGACTCATCATTGAGTACAACACCCTCTTTGGAATGTACCTCACTAAGCATATCAAGCAATTGAAAAGACCCCCAAAGGTTTTTAACTAAAAAGATCATGGACATAAAAAAATCTTTGCTGCCAAGAGAGACTGGAGGCTGTATATCTATATCCCATCTCATAGACTTATTAAGGGCAATCTGTGCTTTTTCATGGGCTCTAGTAGTTCAAGAACTCTTATCTCTCCAAAAATCAAACAGTCCTATTTCACTAGGGCCAGAGATCTAAATCTACTCCAACAAATAAACAAGACAAGGAGGAGGGATAAATTTGTTAGGCAGTACCTACCCCTTCTGTGAAATTAACTTCCCCTCCAGTAAGCAGTATGACACCCTGTCTGCCTTTAAAAAGGAGCTGGACAGCTAGATGGTTATTCATAAATTCACCCCTGGTGTGACTCGCATGGGGATCCTTGAAAAGGGAAGCAAGGCCTAAGTTTGGGTGCTAGAAAGGTGGTAAATGCCTCACAGCTCATTTGCCTTGTAACTTCTATGGCTATATGAACCCCCTAAGGCGATTATACAGGAGATCTAAAGTTCAAGGGCAAGATGATGCCATGTAAGAACTGCTACTGCAGAAGACCACTAGTTTACAAACAGACTCTAGGAACGTAATGAAAAATAGAAGTATTTTTTAAAACCTTTTAAATAAAAAAAAGATCCTTTTTAAACATCCATATTAAATTACAAGGCACAAAATAATAGATACTCGTACATTAACAGAAAATAAAAAAGCAGTAACATTAGTCTTTCTTTTTAACAATTATCATTCACTCCAACTTTACATAAATTGCTCAATTCCTGCCTTCCCTTAAACTTCACTCCTTCTCCTGAACGTTATTCTGCATGTAATGTTCACACAAATTCCATTTATTTCTATGTAATCTGCTCCTTCCCTTTTCTGGTAGGAAAGGCAGTCTCTAACCTGCTTGGCCTCATCTCATTGTATTTTAACCTTGCTCCTAATACACCGGAACATTTTCCAGTTTTCTCCAGGAAAACCCAGCACCCTCTTACCTGTTTTTATACCCCTACATGTAGTCATCCCTATTGACAAAATCTGCTTTCGCCATTCCCACATTGAGTTATCTCTTAGAATACTTTCTGCTACTTTATGAATATAATACTCTGTATGGTTGCAACTATTCTTTTTAAGGACCTGCATATAAAATCATGCTCTTTTTATTTCTAGAAACCCCCAATTTCATTATCATTTCTTTCCACTTTGATTTATAACATTCTGCTTGTTTTATATGAGTCTTAACCATGTAACTCTAAAGTATCCCTTCAAATTGGGTACTCCTAAACCACCTTGTTCTATGGAGAAAGTTAACTTATCCCACCTAATTCTTGTCTTCCTCCCCTCCCAAATTAATTAGTAAAGAGTTTGATGAATTTTAGTCCCCAACTTACACTCTGGTTGATAAAAATATATCTGACCTGCATATAAAATGAAAGAGACTATAAACATTTTCATTGCTTACATCTTACTATTCATATATATAGCCAAGTTTCTCAGTTCTTGTATTACATTTTTTTTTTACTTTCTTCTTACATTTATTTATTTTATTTATTTTAGATTTGTTGACTGGGCTAGTCCAACTGGATACATTTCCATTTTCAGTAGAGGCCCGGGGAGATAAGCTCCATTAAGCTAAGTAGATTATGAAATAATAACAATGATAAAAATAATGAATTACAAGAAGGTACAGTATAATATACTAACAAAAACATTTTACATGAGTATCTGAATACAAGATGTGTTTGCATTATTAAAAGTGAATAAAAGTAATTACCGAGATAAAAAAGAGCATTTCACACAGTAGAAAGCTTAATACTAATCACAGAGAAAGCTAGCAAGTAATATCATGTTGTGTGAGTTAACTAAGAGCACATGATTTTAAGTAGTATCACATTCTGCAGTCCAAGTGAAAAAGTAGCAGATATCTACATGGTGAGTAGCTTTTAAATTCTACAGTCCAAGAAGAGACATTAGCTTATATATACGTGGTAAAGGAGTTATTTTGTGGGTTTATACTCAGGGATAGATTCCCAGAAAGACTAGGCTAGTAATAGCATTCAGTAAGCTAGTGGCCCAACTAACTGAGGTCAGGAGAGTGGTATGCCCAGAGGTCTGAAAATGATAGTGATAAGAACATGGAAAGAAGGAGGTTATTAGTCAGGGTTAGAGCACGGACATAGCCATTGAGTTTTAAGGAATGTTTTTAGTTGCTTCTTGAAAAGTGTTGTTGAAGAAAGAGATGTTAGTTCACTGGGAAGCCGGTTCCAAATGTTTCCCACAGAGTTAGAAAAAAGACTGTCACCTGATTTATTATTGGCTTTATGGGTGGCTACTAGTAATTTGTTAGCTGAGCGTAGGGTTGTGAGATTTTTGTATGGGGTGATAAGGCTGCTGAGTATTGCTGGGATGATGCAAAATCTTTTGGGTGATAAGGAGTTGCTGAAGTAGAAGCTGATTTTGCAGTTCCAGCCATCCTAGCTGTTTCAGATTTAGAAAATGGTGGGTTCTAAATTGGGAGCCAGTGGCAAATCTGGCAATGTTACAATAGGAGATTGACAGTTTATTCAGGTTACATTTGGATAGATTGGTATAAATGGGGGAGGCATATAGGAGGGTAGAGATAAGATGAGTGTGGGCGATGATAGTTCTAGCTCAAGGAGTAAGGAAAGGTTTAATCCTGTACAGGGAACCTAGTTTTCTATTAACTGATTTAATTGTTAAGTTAATGTGTGAATCGAAGTTCAGGTTGTGGTTAATTGTTACACCTAAAAGTTTAGTGGTCAGATCAGGTGCTATGAGAGTGTCATTATTGGATGTAACTGTGAAATTTATAGGGGAGAACTTCTGTGTGGGAGTGAACAGTAGTAATTTAGTTTTTTTAGGGTTTAGGAAGAGACAGCGTTGAAGGAACCAGTTTTCTACTAAGTTAAATACTTTTTGGGTGATGGACTGGAGTTCAGCAGAAGAGGCAGCACTACAGATTAATGTGGAATCATCTGCATATTGTATGCAGGTGGCTTGAGGAAGGTTAGCATTTAGATCATTAATGAAGATAGAGAAAAGGAGAGGTCCCAAAATGGAGCCTTGAAGGACACCATGGGTAATAGGGAAGTGAGTGGATAAGTTATTGTCCCAGAAGACTGCTTGTTGTCTATTTTCGAGATAGGACTTGAACCATTTCACTGCTTGTGGGCCCAATGAAAGTGATTTAAGTATATTTATAAGTAACTGATGGTTAACCATATCAAAGGCTTTAGAGAGGTCTATAAAGAGTGCAGAGGAAAGCAGGCTGTTATTTCGATTTTTATTAATGCAGTCAGAAAAGGATAAGAGTGCAGTGGTAGTACTATGGAATGGTCTAAAGCCATGCTGACAGTCAGCTAGTAGGTTATTTTGGAGAAGATGATCAAGTAGTTGCCGGTGGATACATTTTTCCATGATTTTAGCTAATGGAGAGAGTAGGGCTACGGGACGAAAGTTTGAGAGTTCGATCGAGTTACCACCCTTATGTAGTGGGATAATATCTAAGATTTTCCAGAGATATGGGATGGTACCTTCAGTAATGGTCCTACTGATTAGGATGGAAATGGGGTAGACAAGCACTCTAGCTGCACTTTGCAGGTATGGAGCTTGTAGCAGTTCAGCTGAGGGTGTACAAGGTCTAAGTTTTTGAAGTAGTGTATAGATAAGGGATGTTGGAACTGGTTGTAACTGAACTGTAGGAAGTAGTCTAATTGAGGATGGAGGCAAAATTGAGCTAACAGGTGGTAGGGTATTAGCTAGAGTTTGGATGGTTTCAGTAAAAAAGTTGTTGAAAGCATCAGCAATCTGGTTGGGGGAGTTATGAGAGAAACCAGAAGGGGTAGGTGTCTTGGTCTATCCTGGGTATAAGAGTCTATTAATACCTGACCAGAAACTTTGTGGTTTCTGTTGATGGGTTTGCTGGAGTTTAAAGTATTTTTTTTTTTATCAAGCAATATTGATTTTTTTTTAGTGGTATTTCTCAGCTGTTTAAAGTTTTGATGATCTGTTCAGTTTTTAGCAGTTCTCCATTTGGCCCAGATTTTGTTTCTCTGTAACATTTTAAGCCTAGTCTATTTTGTGAGCCAAGGAGCAATTTTGCTCCTGGTTCTGACAGTGCAAGTGGGGGCATGGTATTCTAGGATTTGCAAGAATTTAGAATTAAAGTATGACACTGCTTTGTCGAGAGGGAGGTATTTTAGGTGTGACCAATCACAAGCTTTAAGTTCTGCTTGGAAGCTTTCTGGGTTAAAATTTTTGCTGTTCCGGGTATTTCTAAAGAAGGTTTGGTTGAGAATAAAGGTCTTTTGTCTAATTATATAAGTAAGTGAGTGGTCACAAATGTCATCAGGACGGATACCTGCTTTATAATATCCAGCCTAAGGTGCTTTGTTTGTTACTAGGTTTATGGATTCTGGTGGGGGTGGTGATTGTTTGGGAAAAGCCATATAGGTTTATATGGGAAGTTGGGTTGTCAGAAATACAGCTGTTCCAGTCAATATTAAAATCACTGAGCACTATAGTTTCTTGTGGGAAGGACAGAGAGAGCCAGCAGAGGGTATTTTCAAGAGTTGTAATATTATTGCCTGGAGGTAGGTAGGAGCAAATTATGTATATGGATTTGCTGGCATTAATCTGAAGCTTAGAAATAAGGATTTCGACATTACTAGGTGAGAGTAATTGAACGCCTATTGAAGAAACTTCTAACTCAGATTTATACAGTATTGCCACACCTCCACTCATTTTGACTATATGGTCTACTCTCAAACTATTATAACTGGGTGGGGTGATTTCATTGTCCTGGGTTACTGGTTTGAGCCATGTTTCTGTTAGACAAAGAATGTCAAATGAATGTATGGCTAACAGTGCATGAAGTTGGCTAATTTTATTGTTTAGGCTACGTATATTGAGATGAGCTATGAGGAGAGAATTGGAGGTGCTAGTGGGGGTGTGAGAGGTGGGAGGATGTAATAGTTAGGGGTCTGTGGTGATGCTGTTTGGGCCTGGGTTTGGATGGATATCACCATGTATTAGAAGGTGTTGTTGAAGACTGTGTGTAAGTTTTAGGAATTGGCAGAAAATGCTATGATGTTTACTGGCTTGGGAATAATTAATATGGGTTGTTCTATGATACTTTGGTAAAAGATAGGTAGATGAGGATGTTATGTTAATGTGGTTTTGTGAGGCTAGCTGAGTTAGAGGTGTTGTTTGTTTTAAAGGATGTTGAAATTCCATATAATGTAGGTGTTCATAGCAGGTGAGGATACAGGGTACAGAGAGAGAATGGATAGGATTACAAGAAAGAGAAGCAGATTTATGTGTGTAGGCATGTATATTATGGACATAGTAAGAGAAGAAGATAGTTAAAGAGAGGAGATTGGGGTGAGTAGAGAGGTAGGTGATTGGGAGGTACTATTTAAAGTAGTAGTACTAATGAGAAGCAGTCAGTGATTAAGTATGAAATGAGTGATATGTAATGAGAAGGAGTGGGCTATAGGATGGTACAGGAAGGGGTGTGGCTTTAGAAGGGTAGCTGCACATATCTTTAGCAGCTGTGACATAATCCTTGCTGTGACATAATCCTTTTTTAATCTATACACCTAAAAACTTCATCTTATCAAATCTCCATATGGGTATTGCTGAACCAGTTCATGTGTATGTACACAGTTTGCCACACTAGCCTTTGTTTTATCTTCATAAAGCAGTCAGTGGGTCAACAGGTAGTATATTTACCTTTGGTGCAGAAGGCTTTGGGTTATATTCCCACACCAGGTAGATCGGTTGATGATACTACAGTGCAGCATAAAGTGGTTTCTGCACTCTAGAGTGTGCCATCCTTCAGATGAGACATTAAGCCAAGGCCCTGTCTGCTTGAGTTTGTGGTAGCTCAGGTAAATGTAAAAGATCCCATGGCACCTATTGAAAAGAGTAAGGGTTCTTCAATTATATACAAAAATAACTGTTATGTACATATTTACAAATATTTACATTTGGACAAATATATAAATACACAAATCTGTTTACACATATTCATAATTTTCTTTACAATCATACTAAGTTTTTATTCCTATTAAACTCCACTCCTTTTTCCATAACCACCATCTTCTTTAATTAATATTGTTGCTAAAATCCATTTACCATTAAACATAATTTAATGTATTCTTTAATTTCATATAACACATATAATATAAAATACCTGTTTATCTATTCTTTTAACACATTCTTTACCTCTATTCCTATAATACCCATATTTAATTATATCCATGTTTTTTTCCCACTTCTTTTATAGCTTCATTTCAAAAGCACGTTTTATAGTTTTGTCTTCTAGACAATGTGAACACATTCTATCACTTTTCTTTTTATATGGCATATTTCCTTTTACTGGCAATTTATCTATTACCAGTCTCCACAAAAAATATTGGTATTCTACTTTCTGATTACATCATTTGCTTCTTATTTTTATAGCTTTAATTCTTTCATTTGTTTTCCCATGGTTATGCATAGTAATGTTTTAGCCTTACAATCTTATACCACATTTTTATATATCATCAATGTTTACTTTCCACAAAAATAACTTTCTTGGTAACATTTTATTTTTTCATTTATACACTCTCTTTCTCTTTACTGTGTTTTACCCTATTCTAAACTGTATCATACTTATATTTATACAGTTTTAATACTAATCTCTCATCTTTTTCATTTATCCATTTTAACACTTTGTACAAATTTATTGAAGCAATTAACCCTAAACCTCCTTCTTCTTTATTTACACACACACACACACACACACACACACACACACACACACACACACACACACACACACACACAACTCCTTGTTTTACTGGGTTTAATCTAGAACCACATATAAAGGAAAAAAATATCTGCAATAACTCCTTTTCAAATAGTGTTGGCAACATAAATATACTTGCTAAGTATGCTATTTATCCCATCAGTACTGATTTTATTAAATAAGCCTTTTATCTGAATAATAATTTATATGTTCTCCAGAAAAGACAATTTTGTTTAGTTTCTTCTATTGTTTTCTCATTGAATTCTACTTATATCTTTATTCCCAAATTTTACACCTAACACAGAAATTTAATTCACTGTAAAATATATACCACCAACCTTTACTACATCACCTAAACTTTTACTTTTCTCTTTATTTAATGTCATCCCTATCATGTCTAGACACTCATTTGTGCAAATTATTTTTTTTATCCAATTTTTTTTTGCAGTTATTATACTGTCATCTGCATATGTTAACAGAACTGAAATTCTTAACCCTTCAGGTGTTATATACCCAGCCTCCTTCATTTTGTAATTTATTTCATATACTATTGCATTCATAATTAATGTAAGGGGTATACAGCTCATTGAACATCCCTGTCTTACATCACTCTTCATATGTACCTCTTGGCTTAACCAGCCATTTACAAGTATTTTTACTTTACTATTACTATATGCTGACATACATAATTTCCTAACCTTCTCACTTATACTATATTTGTTAATTATTGCCCATAAGATTTTATGTCCAATTGTGTCAAATGCCTTATTAAGGTATCCTATAATGATTTTCATTCCTTCATTTCTGTTCATAGTATCACCCACAATTTCTCTAACCATCATTAATAATTTTTGACAACTCTTCCCCTTTATACTATAGACACTATCCTCCACAATATTTTCCATTTTAGTTTTAAATCTCTTTTGTATTATTTTCATAAATATCTTATAATCATTATTAATCAATGCCATTGGTCTCCAGTTTTTTTTATTTTCTATCTTCCTTCTTCCATATGAATTTAAGTATTTCACTACATAATTATTTATACAATCAAAGTCTTTAAAAATCATTCATTCAAAGTCTTTGAAATATTTTTCCCAATCCCCTTATATTTTTAAACTTGTCATAACCTATTCCATTTGGGCCTGCAGACAGATTTATAGTTACTTGTTCTAATACTTCATCTAGCTCATTTAAAGAAATCCTCTTTTCCAACTCTTTATTCTTATTTTCTGTTAACTTTTTTTTTACTTTCTATGTTTTTACTACCTTCTTTTTCCTTTGAACATTTATTGTACATACTGTATTACAATATTCATAAGCTTTTCCTGAGTTATTTCTATTTCTCCTTTTACATTTTTTATTTCTGTCATTGCACTACCATCTTCCTTTACTAATCTGCTTAAGTAACTTGATACTTCTTTTTCCTTGTAAAATATATATTTGCTTCTATAGCAGTTTTTGTATTTACCTTGATTTTTTTTCATATAATTCTTTTTTTGTAAAAGTACTTTCTATCATTACGTTCTACATCTTCCAATGTATTGTTACATGTTCTTTTGTATTTTTCTTTTTCTTTTCCCACATCATATTGCCACTGTAAAAAAAAACCACTTTTATTTTTCCTTAAATATCATACACCATTCAGACCAATAAATGATCTTAGTAATATCTCTCCACAACTGTATTACTGATATTTTTCCTTCTTCATTCTATGCTTTTTCATATAAACTTTTCATTACTTGGCCTAGTTATATATATCCCTTGTTTATTTCTAGCCACATTACAACATGATCAGAAAATCCTGTTTCAACTACCTCCACTTCTCCTATAACTAAACCTTCTGATACTATAAAATAATCTATTTCAGTTCTATACATACCCCTTTTGTAAGTCCGTGAATTTTTGTCCCATAGTTTTAGCTTACACCATCTTATGATGTCTAACATTGTTCTTATATCATTTCCTTTCTTTGTACACTTCCTTCTTCAATCACAACTAAAATCTCATGCAATAAAATTCATATTTATCACTGCATAGTTTAAAATCTGGTGCAATAAGCTGTCCCTTTCTTTACATTTAGTATAAACATATGTTATAATTCTCAAACCACAAAATAGCAAATACAGATAAGAAAAACCACTAAATGCCAGGAACTCCACTTCTTTAGGTTAAATTCACAAATCCAATTTATTCAGCTACTGCAGAATATAGTAGTCAGCACCAATGAAGATAATCCATAAAACAAAAAAACAGCGAGCTGAACCAACAGTTGATATTATAACAGTATCACAGCTAACTTAGTAACTTTTACTCTGAAAAGGCTGTTTGGCCAAGGCGCTACACGGTTATATTGGTGTTTGTGCTATTCCAGCTTCACATACCTGTGATACTGTTATAACATCAACTGTTGGTTCAGCTTGCTGTTTTTTTGTTTTACGGATTATCTTCATTGGTGCTGACTACTATATTCTGCAGTTGCTGAATAAACTGGATTTGTGAATTTAACCTAAAGAAGTGGAGTTCCTGGCATTTAGTGGTTTTTCTTATATGTTATAATTCTATATACTTTTTCATGCCATTTTAAATCTACAATGGTTAATCTTCAATTTTTTGCTAACGTTACATCTAATATCTTTATTGTATTTATTTCTACAAATACAACTATTCCACATCTCTCATTTCCCAAATTCCAGATTATGTTTCCTCCCTATAGTTTCTCAATTTGTAATCTTTCTTCGTTTGTTAAAAATTGTATGTCTTCTAGTGTAACTGCATCTGCATCGCATGTATTACACCACCCCAAAATTCCTATTTTTCTTGCTATATTCTTAATACTATTCATATTTACAGGAAGCACTCTAAAATTTTCATTTTCCCTTTTCCTTAGATTTATGGTTTCATAAGTTCATAGCTAATTGCTAGACTAGCTTTCTTAACAGGCAATTCTAAGCTGAACCAATTTTTTTTCTAAAGGTGAGAATCAAACACTGTACCATGTATTTGTGAATCAAACCTTAAACATTATACCAAACCCCAGTCTTTAGCTGCATGTGTTCTTTTTCATTTATTTCCTTTCTTTTTTTTTATTTTGTACGTATCCATTTAAATTTTCTTTTTCTAATATAATTCTTTTTCTTTTACTACCTCCCAGTTTATGTCTTTTTATCACTTTACAACCTTCTTCTATGTCCTCTTTATTTTGTTTCCTCTAATTTGCTTCTATTTCTACTACTTCTAAAATGTCTTCACTTTGTTCATTTTCTTCTCTTTCTTTTTCCTTACTCTTATTTTAAGTTTTGCAATCCATCAATAAATGTCCAATTTTGTTACATTTATAACATTTCAATTCACATTTTTGCATCATGTCCCATTTCACAGGTTCATAGGTAGGTACTAGGCGATTAGCCCTAGGGCCTATATAAGCCTAGTAACCCAAAATCACACAAAACCACAAAACAAAAACTCCAATGCACAGTCCAGTATCAATAAAGGCTTTCTTCCGTAGTAGAAATGTAATTCCTTCAATAATCCACCGCAGTTCAGCAAAAATTACAAATTTTAATGAAAAAACAATAAAAGACAGTAAAAAGCAACCAGATTGAGCACTTTCATCTCCTCCACGGAGACTTCATCAGAATCTACATTTTTCCACTCACCCTCAGTTTAAATAATGGTTCCAATTGTTTAATTAGTTAATTAGTTTTGAAATCCTATAGGCTGGCCATAAATTAATACAAATTTTAACTCTTTCTTGCATGAAACCTTTCCAAAAAAGAGGTTGTTAAAAAAGTTATAAAAAGATACATTGTTTAAAACTCATCCAAAACAGTACAATAGGAAAAACAGGACTTCCATCAGAAACTTGTTTTGTTAAAAAACAGTAGAAAAAATATTGTACACAATCTTGTAAATGAGATATGTCAACCTTAAATAAGTATAAAGTTTATAATACTTATAAAATACTAAGCTAAAGGTTCATTGTTGTTCCATTAAGTGTTCATATTAAAATATCTTATTAGAAAATTCTTATTAAAAAATGTTATTACACAAGTTCATTTTAAAAAATAAAAAATTATGTAGTATATAAATATTCTAATAAAATAATATATTGTAAATACATATATTATGCCATAAAATAGAATAACATGAGGTAAAATTAAATAAAATGTTATGTAAGATAAAATGAAATAAAATGTTGTATAAGATAAAATGGTGACCTTAGTGGTGCCTCTTGAGATCCTCTGACAAGATCTTGAGTGCAGGGTTGATGGATATGTGGTCATTTAGTCCATTATTCCCACATGCATCCAGTCTTAACTGCCAGATCATTTCCCTAAATTCAATTTTAGTTTCCCAGTCCCCTCCTCTCTCGTGCTTACCCACTTCTTCCAATATCCAAAATTTAAAATCAGCCTCCTTACACGTTCTGGTGTGTCTAAATAGTACATTTGTGTCATTCATCTTAGTGATGTCTCTATTATGTTCATATATGCGGGCCCTTAAATTACGTTCGGTTTTTCCAATATAATATTTCCAACACTTCTTACAATAACACAAATACACCACCCCCTTTGTGTAACAACTATAATATTTATTTCCCATCAACCGCCTATTTAGAGTGGGGAGGTCAAGATCTTTAGTCCCTGCTATAAATGAACATTGTGCACATCTACCACATTTGAATGTGCCATATTTAGTGCATGTTCCCCTTTCACTTTTGTGTTGTTTTTCTTTTTCTCAAATATATTTTTTAAGTTCTTATTTTTCCTAAAAGTGTATCTAGGTGTTTGCTTAAACACATCTACTTTGGTGGGCATTCTACTGAACATTCCCCAGATCTCATTTATACATCTCTTTATCCATCCCACACCATTAAAGTGTGTCAAAATTAAATAGGGCAGGCTCTTTTCTTTATCTTTGTTGTTACTATTTATTTCATCTACTTCGACACCCCCAGCGTTGGTCAATAATGGTTTATATACCGTATCCCATTTATTCAGTACAAACTCCTTGTTTTTCACAATCATGTGGTCTGGGTATCCTCTCTCCTTAAACATGTTTTGGAGGATCTCCATTTCCTGTATTAAGTCAATTCTATCAGATGTCATCCTGGCCGCTCTAACCATTTGACCTTTTATTATATTCACTTTAGAATGGTAGGGGTGGTCACTCGTAAAATGTAGATAGGAATTAGAAAAACAATCCTTCCTATATATTTTGGATTTATATTTGTTTTTAATATGATCCTTTATTATTTTTACATCTAGGTAATGTGTTTCATCTGTATTTATTTTGAATGTAAATTTAAGGAATTTTGTACTATTATTCATATAGTCAATGAACTCTGTTATTTTTTCTTTGCTTCCATCCCATACAATGAAAATATCGTCCAAAAATCTATAATACCCGCTGATGAATTTGTAAAAAAATCGAGTTGAAAATAAATTGTCTTTCTCAAAATAACATAATAATATTTGTGTAAATGGGTGCACAGGCTGACCCCATAGCCACACCATCTATCTGATGGTATATGTCACCTTGAAAGTAAATATAATTATATTTCAGCACAAGTGCCATATTCTCTAAAACCAATTTAAAATCATCCAGTGTTAACATTTTCATTTCCACTAACATGTTTTCAAACCAATCACACCCTGTATTGTGTGGAATAACAGAAAATAAATCTTTTACATCAACAGTCACAAAAATTGTGCTTTCCTTGTAGGGTTTGGACCCAATCTTGGTAAGGAAGTCCCAAGAATCAATTAAAATGTGGGGGTATTTTTTGTAAAATTCCTTTAGTTTAAAATCTACGAAAATTGCCAGAGGTTGTGTCTTGGATCCTTGTGAGGATACTATAGGTCTTAGGAGCGGGTTTTCCCTGTCTTTGTGTATTTTTGGTATACCAAAAATAACTGGAATAACCTGTTTTGATACTTTCAGAAAATTGTACAGTTCTTTGTCTATAAGTCCTTGTAGTAAGTTGTCTTCCAAAATCATATCTATTTTCCTGTATGAGATGTTTACCTCATTTCTAGATACTAAAGTGTACTGGTTATCTTTGTCTAATTTATCACATATTCTCTTGGTATAGTCCCATGTGTCCATTAGGACTACCCCCCACCCTTATCTGGCTTAATAATCCATAAATTAACATTGTCCCTTAGTTCTTCTAAAATGTGTGTTTCCTCTTTAGTTAAATTATCTATTGTTGTTACTTGCTTGTTGTACCCATCTCTTATTGTACCTGTAACACATTTTTCAAAATTTAAAATATCATGATGTAAGGGAGGGTTGAAAGTACTAGCTTTCTTAAGACTACTTCTGTTTCTATTGTTATTCCTTTCCTGGAACATATGAAATAAATTCAATTTTCTTGTAAAAAGTTTAATGTCTAATAAAATCTCATCTATACTCGTTTTTTTAACAGGGACAAATGTAAAAAATTTTGTAAAAAGATTAAAGTGTTCTTGTTTTATCTCTACGTCTGTGTAGTTGTAAATAAAAAAGTTATCCTGTGAGTAAATACCCAACCTGGGTCCATTATTTCTATCAGTGTCATTTGAGTCGTTGTCTGATATGTTTGCATGATACAGTGGGGAGAGATTCATTACTGACTCTCCCTGCCCCCCCCTCCTTCTCTGTGGTGGAATATAATAGTTCCTTGTAACTGTTGCATAGGAGGGTTGGTGTTCCAAGTTCCTTATTCCTTTCGGACCTTCTCGGTCCTTGTTCCCCTAAAGGGATTTCTCTATTAGTGTCTTCTTGTGAATGATAATTATGTGTATAACCTTGTTCTTCCTGATACCCTCCGTGTTCATAGGCTTCATTCCCTATATCTTTTCCTCTATTAAAAAAAACACCTTCATTATAGTTATACTTCACCCTAAAATTCCTATTGTCACAGTAGTAAGCTCTCCCCATTCTATAATCATACAGGTCCCTTTCTAATTTCCTAGTTTTCCTGTTCTGTTTTTTTTAAAATAACATTGTCGACATCATGCATAGTCTTAAAGTAAATATTTTTGTACTCATCAATTGAAAATAAAAGGTCTGAGTTGATTTCACCATTGAGTCTATCAATTTCAGTTTTACAGTCAACCATAATTTCCTCATTGTTTTTAATCACTGCCTTTAAAATGGCCAGCCCACACTCATTTAATATATTAACAATGGTTTTAAAAAATTCAGAGTCAAAAACAGTGTTGTTAGGGAACTTATTAATTCTAAGTCCCTTTAGTACTATCTTGTTATCGATACATCTGTTAAGATACCAATTGTCCAATGCTAAACTTTTAAATTTAGTTAAAAGCTGTTTTAAAGTCTTACATTTGTCCTTGTATCCAAGGCTTATGTTTCGCGTTTGCTCCTCTCTTGGTTTGTAAGTCAATATGAACTCTTAATGGAACAACAATGAACCTTTAGCTCAGTATTTTATAAGTATTATAAACGTTATACCTATTTAAGGTTGACATATCTCATTTACAAGATTGTGTACAATATTTTTTCTACTGTTTTTTTAACAAAACAAGTTTCTGATGGGAGTCCTGTTTTTCCTATTGTACTGTTTTGGATGAGTTTTAAACAATGTATCTTTTTATAACTTTTTTAACAACCTCTTTTTTGGAAAGGTTTCATGCAAGAAAGAGTTAAAATTTGTATTAATTTATGGCCAGCCTATAGGATTTCAAAACTAATTAACTAATTAAACATTTGGAACCATTATTTAAACTGAGGGTGAGTGGAAAAATGTAGATTCTGATGAAGTCTCCATGAAGGAGATGAAAGCACTCAATCTGGTTGCTTTTTACTGTCTTTTATTGTTTTTTCATTAAAATTTGTAATTTTTTCTGAACTGCAGTGGATTATTGAAGGAATTACATTTCTACTACGGAGGAAAGCCTATATAACCCTAGCCAAAAATGTACCCTGGCTTTCGTCACCCAAGAAAATTATTTTCCTGTGCCCCTGTCGAGCATAAACACAGAAGTGATCCCTGGGGTGAATTTCCTATTTCCCATCCATTCATCAAGATTTTTCTTTAAGAGTGCTAATGAGGAGCACTGTTTGACATAGATAGGTAGTCAGTTCCAGAGTATGGGAAGTCTCTGGGACAGGAATCTATCCCTCCAGCATGTTCTGTTTATTGTGGTGATAAGGTTTAGGTCCCTAGAGCATATAGCTTGGAGGGATTGGGATTTCTTTAAGTGGAGCATGTCCAACAGCTCTGGGTTTGACATAGCTTTGTATGTCAGGCAGAGATCGCCCCTGAGAAGGTGATATGTGATGGAGTAAAGCTGGAGTTTTTTGAGACGGTCTGCATAGGGCATCTGTTTGAGGCCAGTAATCCTCTTTGTGAGGCATTTCTGTGGCCTTTCCAGTTGTTGTAGATGTCTTGTGAGGTACATACCAAAAGGGGTGTTGTACTCTATAATGGGTCTAATGAGTGATGAGTAGAGGGGAACAATGACTTCTTTTTTTCAGGATGAGAAACCTTTTGTGATGAGCTGAGCCATGTAGAAGGATTTCCTGACCACTGTGGCGATGTGATTATCAAAGGAGAGATTACTGTCCACCTGTGTCCCAAGGTCTCTTCATAGGTTCATAGGTTCATACTAGGCTATCTGCCCAAGGGCATTTACAAGCCTAGCCCATAGTTTTGTGGCTTACGCCACCCCTTTAGTATGGGGAACTATACCCATTATTTTGCTGTGCCTCTGTTGAGCAGTGACACTGAGGTAATCCCTGGGGTATATCTTATCACACTTTCGGCATTAAGTAGACTGCCACTTATGTGGTAGTTCATGGGTACAGAGTTTTTATCAAAGGGGATGACAATACACTTTTTGGCATTGACCTTCAGGCCATGGCTTTGGCACCAGGCATCTGTCTCAGTGAGGACCTTTTGTAGTATGTCCACATCGTTAGGAGTTTTGATTATGGCTCCTAGTATGCAGTCATCTGCAAACTTTGTTAGCCAAAGACCTTCTGTTTTAGCCTGTACTTCAGAGAAGTAGCTACCAAACAGGAGAGGACCCAGGACTAAACCCTGTGGTACACCAATTGTCACTGGTCTGAAGTCGGATTTGGAGTCTGCTACTTTCACAGTGTGGGTTCTGTCCATGGGCCAGTTGGCAACCCATCTTGTGACACAGGGATTTATACCTAGTTTAGTGAGCTTATCTGTAATTCCAGAGTGGGGGATGGTGTTGAAAGCCTTGGTGACATCTAGATAAGCTGTGTGAACCACCTTACCCTCATCTATGGCTTTGGTGACTGCTTCAAAGAAGTCAATCAGGTTTAGGAGACATGATCTGCCTTTTACAAACCCGAACTGGGTAGGGTCCAGAGTGTGGAGATTACCAATGTCTTTGTTTATGAGTTCCATGATGATACATTCCATGGCCTTGCAGACCAGACTCGTCAGGCTAATGGGGCGATAGTTCCAAGGGTCCATCATGGCTCCCCCTTTGTGGAGTGGTATAACTGTTGTGGTGTGCCATTCAGTGGGCACAAAGCCTGAGGTGAGGCTATGATTGAACATGGTACTTAGGTAGGGTGCCAGTTCATTCTGTAGTTTGTGTAGAACGCAGCCTGGGATATTGTCAGGTCCCATGGATGCTGTGTTCTTCACTTTGGAGAGTGTGTTTTTTACCTGTGTAGCAGTAATTACAGGAACTTTGCATTCTTCCGGTATAGAGATGGGCCCTCTAGGGGGTGAGAGGGGGGTAAAGTTAGCACTGAACCTATCTGCCAGGATGTTGGCAATATCAGTTGGTTCTGTATATTTAGTGCCATTGTGCTGTAACTCAGAGCAGATCTGAGTGTTGCCATTGAGATTCTTGATATAGCTATAGAATGCTTTGTGGTTGTCTTTAGAGTCAGTGGCAATTTTGTTTTCGTAACATTTCCTTTGTCACAGTTATTTATCAAGTGTCCTTTTCTACAAAAAAATCATGTTTTGGATTGTCTCCAATATTTTACAACACACCTATTCCCATCCACATTTATCAAGCTTGGTATAAGTATAATTTTTTTCTCTTTCTATTTTTAACACAATATTACAGTCCCAGCCACCAGTCGAAAAACCTCATCATAAATTTTTGCAATGTTCAATACTTCTTTGCATAACGCTTTCAAATGTTCTTTCAAAGTCTCTCTTTCTACCTCTGTTCAAAATTGTACATGAATCTTCTTTTTGTTTTCCTGGTAAATGCTTTTATCACATAAGGATTTCATGGGTTACAATCTCTTTATTTTCATATTCTCCAAGAAAATTTCCCATTGAAAAAAACAGTCTCATATATGATGTCACAGAATGTCTCTTTGTTAACAGTAAATGCTCTTACCTCATGTACTTTTGCAACCAAATGAGCTATTAAACTGTCCCACACTTCATACCTGTCCATTTATTTGTCTTCCTTACTTTGAATCCTTACCACATACTTCCATTTTTCATTTTGTTCTACCTTCTTTTATGCTACTCCACTTTTGCCTTCTTTTACTTTCGCTGAATATATTTTTTCCATCTCATCACTATTCTTCAGGATTGTACCTGCATCCTCCTTTTGTATTTTCTCCATAATGTCCCCCAGGAAACATCTCCTTTATTTTCTGGCTCACTCTCCACCACCATTTCTTTAAGTAAATCATCCAGCAGCCCTCCTGACTTCAGAGTTGTAATTATACATCCATCATTTGCTGATTCATCTTCAAACAGCTTTCTTTGAAACATTTCCTCATAATCCTGCACACATTCTCCAATCTGATTTTTGCTTTCTCCTTCATTTCCTTCACCACTCCATCATTTCCTTCTCTCTCCATCTGCCTTCCTGTTTCCCTGGGTTATCTCTGTGTCTAGAATGGAAACATGAAGTGCTCCTCCAAAATGGGTCCCACTCTCAACAATGAAAAAAGGGGAAGTTCTCAAATGCTCTGGTCAAATTTCCTCTATTAATATAATTACCACCTTGGGACTCCCCTGAAGAGAGGCTACTAGCCTAGTGGGACTACCATGGTCAACAAAGGATAAATAAAATAAATATCCCAAGAAGACTTGAAACCATCTCAAAATGTTCCACAACACCAAAATGTATATTTTTCTGGATTTTAAGTAGATATCATCTGAAAATAATGTTAACTTTTCTAGACTACATATTCTTGAATTTGTGAGTACTTTATTTTCTTTGCCAATGGCACTAAATATATAGCAAATAACAAAAGGGGAAGATGACACCCTTTCCTTGCTCCTCTGTTCAAACAAGCTTGTCAGAGAGGAGTCATCCCACTTTTCTTGCCTCCAACCCTTTAAATAGGCTCTTAATTGATCTTGTTATTATATTAGGGAATACAAATGCTACCGTTTCCATACTCATAAATTCCAAGCAGACTCTATCGGTTGTTTTTTCTGCATCAAGACCTAACAACAATAGTGGTGTTTTCTTATATTCAGCTTTCATCTGAAACATCACTGTTCTAGTAATGCTGTCAAATGTTTGCCTCTCCTCCACAAAACCATACTGATCCACCTCTATCTATTTTGGCAACACCTTTGCCATTTTCTTAGCTAGTACTGACATAAACACTTCATAATCAAGTTTAAAATCAAAATGAGTCTATATGAAACTAGGTCTGAAGTATCGTTACTCCCTTTGGGTAATATAGCCAACATAGTCAGCACCATCCCTTTTACAATACTGTTAACAAAACCTTCCAGATCTTTATCAGTGTATTCACTCTCAGCTTCCACAGGAATACCATCTCTTCCTGGAAACATCCCAGTTGATTCATTATACATCACCATTTTTATTTCATCTCTTCCCATCTTAGTTATTAACTGTTGAGCCTCATCTTTCTCCAATTTTAGCATAGTTAAATCTTCTATAAATATTTCCAAAAAAAAAAAAAATATGCAGAACTATGTACATTTTCAAAAAGAATTATGTTGATCTCACCTGACAAAAACAGTTGCCCCAAACCTATAGATGCACCCACAGGCATTGGCAATTCTAAAATTCATGTCACCAATGCTAACGTGCATGTTACAGCCTGTGTTCTTACTCACATTGATTGCTGTTAATTCTTTTTTATTTCTGTAACTCAGATGTGAAAAACAGCTTTCATAGTTTCAGTAAAGAAACTTTTAGCCCTAAGAAAACACACAGGCTACCTTTAAATAACTAAAAAAATAGTATTGTTATATTAGATGCATTAAAATATTAAGGGGCATCAACTACTTATTTAACATTTACTTCTTAAAGTTTCAAACTTCATTTATTTTTCACTGAACTGCCTGCTAATGTACCTGGAAATGTTAATTACACTGTACCTCATATATTCCTCTCAGCAGAGAATGTTCAGCATTCTCATGATTAATTGGTTGCATGCACAGATAGCTAATTTCCAATTAAAAGAAGTTGCCAATGAGAAAAGAGAACACCTAGTAACTTTGCATATGCATGAAAGAATCTTTGTAAATTTCACTCATTATACTCTGTTCAGATTTCTTATTGTTTGCACCTGTAGACTTGTCTTCTACTGACAGCATTTCCTAATGAAAAAATTACTAATTTTACAAATACAAAAAAAAAAACTACCATTGACCACACCTTTCATCATTTTTACTTATTTTTCACACATATTTGTTTAAAATGTCTGTAATTTAAACCAAGGGCATTAATCTACATATTCATCCCTATAAAAACAGATAAGATTATTACCTTAATCAACACCCCCCCCCACACACACACACACATATATATATATATATATATATATATAAAAAACGCCAAAAAGTCCGTGCACGTATCCCCAAGGTGCTCGAGACAACAATACAACTGCCAAAAAAGTCCAGCACTCAAAACGTAAAAAAATAAACAGCCGTTTTGGAAAAAAAGGCTTTATTAAGCCAGAACAGTCTGCCCCACAGACCGGTTTCGCTTCAACTGAGCGTCAGTGTGTAAAGGCAGTGACGCCAGTACGCAAATACATATACACACACTCTTCAGCAATTAAAGGTGCAGTCATCAAATATCACCCTAACAGAAAAAAGCAATATACCAAGGCTAAACCTACTATCTAGTACAAAAACAATACAATAACAGTAACCCTCATATAGCTATATTTCCAATGTGTACATGCCAAATACAGCATAAATTCGCAAATGCATATGTATACATGCACTAGTATATATACACATATACACATGCACACACAAATGCACATAAATACATATTTATACATACTAATTCCAACAACCCAAAAGAACTAATTACCACTGGTCATTAAGACCTGGCTTGAATAAAGCCCCTAAATTAACTATCCACCTACGTTCTTTAGTTGTTAAAATTTTATGTCTAACTGCCTCAGGCTTATTCATATCTGCAACTTTGTCAATCCCTACAAATACAAAATGTGCCTTTGGGTGGACTAAAATATGCTTGTATAATGCACTTCGCATTCTCTTACACTTGATATCACTAATATGGGTGGCAATTCTTTGTTTAAGAAGACACGAAGTCTGTCCAATATAAAATATCATACACCTTACTAGTGTTATTAGATGTAAACGTTGTGGTTTTAGACATCAACATACAGTATTTGCAGTGACCACAATATGTGCTTCCCTTTCTTGATATATCAAATTCTATTGAAGTCACACCTCTCTTATAATGTGACAAATGCTCACCAATATTTTTACCTCTCCTATATCCAAACTGACACCTATTCTCCAAAATGGTTGACAAAAAAGGATCATTGTGTAAGATAAACCAATGTTTATCAATAATCTGTCTGATTAAATGTGTGTTGGTAGCATAAGTGGTAATAAATCTGATATTATCAGACTTATGTGTCAATTGTTCTTGATCTTGTAGGAGTGAACTCCTATCTAATATACTACTCTCATCATGAGCCTGTTTAATCATACTGGTTTGATAGCCCCTAACTTTAAACCTAGAAGTTAAATCTTGTGCATTTTGTTTATAATCCCTTTCATCCGAGCATATAGTTCTAATCCTTTTAAATTGTGCCTTAGGTATATTCTTGATAGTATGGGGTGGGTGGCAGCTATTCGCATGTAGTATAGAATTTTTCGAAAATGGTTTCCTATATAAAGAAGTAATTATTGTACCATCAATAGCTTTGGTGACATTCACATCCAAATAATCTATGGTAAATAAATCTAACCTCCCAATAAAGGTTATTCCAAATATATTGGAATTTAAATATGTCTTAAAACTTAACCATTCTTCTATACTACCCTCCCATACCACCCAACAATCATCAAGATACCGACGCCACATACTAAGATGCTCAGAGAAAGGGAATTGATCATTATAAATCAACATTTCCTCCAGGTAGCCCATAAACAGGTCTGCATATATGGGGGCAAACGTAGCCCCCATAGCTGTACCCTTAACCTGTAAGTACCATTGGTTGTTATATTTAAATGCATTATGCTCTAGAACCAGCTTTAAAAGAGATAATAAGAACTTCATTTCAAGCTGTGTGTATAGCCCTGATTTCTGCATCCAAAAATCAACTGCCTCTATCCCACCTAAATGCGGAATACTAGTATATAGTGACTGGACATCAAGTGTCCCAAGCCTACTATTAGTGGATAGTTGTAAATCTTCCATTAATTTCAAAAACTGCTTGGTATCTCTAATTCTGGCTCTAACTTGTAATAGTAAAGGTTTTAACTTACCTTCAAGGTACTCAGATAGTGGTTCAGTTAATGAGCCACGGCCTGACACAATGGGTCTACCTGGAGGCTCTTGCAATGTTTTATGTATTTTTGGTAACAAGTAAAAATACTGAAAAGTAGGGCTATCAACCTGAAGCTGTTCAACCAACTCAGTACCAACCAAATTTTCCTGTACTGCTTGTAACAAAAAATCATCTACAATATTTTTAAATTGTGGCATGGGATCTTTTTGCAAACGACAATAAAAATTGGAATCATCCAGCTGCTTATTAGCCTCAACATCATATTGCATTTTGTCCCAAATAACCACTGCACCTCCCTTGTCTGCCTTGGTAATAACCACTTTCAAATTCTGTGTCAGTCTGACCAGAGCCTCATGTTCATCCATTGATATATTATGACTGGTGTTCCTAAAAATTTCCACATGTTTAGTTTGTAGATCTTTCAGCACCATCTGCTCAAAAATGTTTACACTACTGTTATATGCTGGTGAAAAATTAGATTTCTTAAAAGTAAAACCACAACTTTTAGATACTTGAGGTCTAGCCTGTTGATTGGCAAAATAACATTTCAAATTAAGCATTCTACTAAAGTTTTTAACATCACAAACAGTATCATACTGTGACAAATAAAAAGAAGGCACGAAGTTCAAACCTTTATGTAGCAATTTTAATTCAGTGAAACTGAACTGGTGATTAGTCAAATTAACCACTATGTTATTAATATCATTAATGTTATTAACAGATATTAATGATGTCGCTGAAACCGGTTCTGTGGGGCTAACCCCCTCAATAGAACCTAAATGTCCACATGAGTTCTTATGTTTCCGGCCACCCCTCCTAAAGGGGATTTAGATTTTTTAGAAACAGGTAGTTCTGGTGAAACAACAGCTACTGGTTCAAACTCTGGTTCTGTATCAGTATTTGAATATCCAGATGAGCCTTCAGAAGTGCTTGTGGCAGTATACCTCAAAATAGACCTAACCCTTTTACGCTTAGGTCTAGTCTGTTTCTCAGTCTCAAAATGCACTTCTTTCCGTTCCTTCTTCCAACTAAACACTCTGTTATTTTTAAAGTCATTAATGTCTCTATGATATTTCTTCATTTTACGTGCACTCAGTTCTTTTTCATATCTATCAATATCTTCCATGAACTGTGTGTGCAAATATTGATAATCTGGCATAGATTCTAACAATAGAATACGTTCTTGACATTCATTAAGCTCAATAAACAAAGTTGAAAGTTGTTTATCATAATATTCAACAAGTAATGCCATAAACATATTCGAGGCCGCTAGCTGTGTATCGCGCCATTTCTTAATAAATTCAGAATCATCCTTACCAAGGCCAGGCTCTATTCGCACTCTAAGTCCCCTTGGAACAATTTTAGCTTGCAAATAAGCTTTAAGTAACTTGTTGTGCCACACTATAGAACGTACCTTCTTAGTTAAATCACATAGTTTTCGAAATTGTACCTTAATGCCAGTATTCACTTCAGTATCAGAATGCATAATGTTATTGCCCAGTTCCGATGACTTAAACATCGAAAAATCATCCTTATCCTCTGTTAACTGTTGAAGAAATGATTTAAAATCACGTCCAACTGCCATAATAAAAGGCGACTGATGATAATCCCAAAACAATAAGCTGTACGCCCAAACGCTGATATTCCACGTGAAGGCCTTAAAAAGGAACAGCACCGGACACAAAATATCCAAAACGCCAAAAAGTCCATGCACGTATCCCCAAGGTGCTCGAGACAACCAAATACAACTGCCAAAAAAGTCCAGCACTCAAAATGTGAAGAAATAAACAGCCGTTTTGGAAAAAAAGGCTTTATTAAGCCAGAACAGTCTGCCCCACAGACCGGTTTCGCTTCAACTGAGCGTCATCAGTGTGTAAAGGCAGTGACGCCAATACGCAGATACATATACACACACTCTTCAGCAATTAAAGGTGCAGTCATCAAATATCACCCTAACAAAAAGTAGCAATGTACCACGGCTAAACCTACTATCTTATACAAAAACAATACAATAACAATAACCCTCATATGGCTATATTTCCAATATGTACATGCCAAATACATCATAAATTCACAAATACATATGTATACATATGTATATATATATATATAAAATGATTACCTCTACCCACGGTGGTGGTGCTGCGGTAGCGTTGTCGCCTCACAGTAAGACGCTGTCCGGTTCAATTCTCAGCTAGAGCATCTTCTGGGTGGAGACATGCGTGAATGGGCATACCTCCGTTGAAGGCTGTGTGTCAGGGCTGGTAACTCAGCACGTAAAAATCAACTACCAATCATTAGCGGACCGGAGTTCCACTGTAGCGACCCCTAACTGGGAAAAGCCGAAAGACACAACAACATATATATAAAATGATTACACTTTTACATCGCCCACTCCAACAGCCTAAATTCACAATGTTATGCTAACTTCAGCTTCTTTCCATCCTTTCTTATCTTGTTACAGTGTAAAGCCTGGGTCATTACAATTAAAAAAAATACTGTATTGATTTAACATCTTTAACATATGCAGCAGTCACTATGACTCACCCACTTCACAACCTATACAAAACTGCTTTACAATATAATATGCAGTTTATATAATAAAATGTTTATACAAATATAATTATAAAAAATGTTTACTTACAGTTATTTCCTCAGTCCAGTCAGTGTCCTTTTAAACATTAATGACATAATGTGGGAGTATAAGTTATACATTTCACCCACTAGTTTAACAGAGTCGACAAAATTCCATTTTTTTCTCAGTTACTTCTTTCAAAGCCAAATTTCACATATCTAATCATTTATCTAATGGGACTGGCACTGTACAGTCTCCCATTTATTCACCAATTTCATTATGCTGCTGGTCTTTTTCCTGGTCAACTACCAACATCAGTTTCTGGTTCAAATACAAAGTACTTCAGATTTGTCTAGTCAGTTCTTGTGCTTTTTTTCTGTGACTCAATCATTTTCCTTTGGAACAATTGAAAGATTTCATTGCTAAAGTCTTTCTGTGTGCTTTGTCGCTGTCAGAAAAATGAGAAGCTATGTCCCTTCTGCTTGCTGGATCAATCTTTCAGCACTGAAAAAATGTCTTTGCTCCTTCAGTGAAAAAATATTCTGAAGATGGCTAGATGCAGCAGCATGAACACTTTCCTATCAACATTTCCTGATTGCTAAATAAACTTATTTCTTTTCTACCTGGTGCACAGAGAATAATCATTTTCCACAAACACTGTGTTGTCCTCAGTGTTTAATACTTTTCTGTTATGCCACAATTTTGTCAGAAACAAAAATTTCTGCTGGTATTATTGCATCTTTAATGATAAAGCTATTTGTTGCGGCCATGTTTGAGGCATACACATGATGTGCCCTTTCAAATAACAAATACTGCTAAGGAATACCAATCCAGTTGATTATTTGTGCTTTCATAAAATGAATACAACTTGTTCCTTCTAACTTCATTGGCACAGCATAAAATCTTATGCTCCCTCTGTGCGCTCTGTCTTCTAGCTCTATTATTCTCTGAAACAGCTCTTTTTGAAAAGTCTCATAATAAATTTCTCTGGACGTCTATAAAAGTGCCAAATCTCATTGCTGCACTCTGTAATGGACTTTTAGCATAAAGATCACATTGAAACTTTCTGAAGTTTAATTAGCAACATTTATTAATACAATGAACAGCAAAATAAGAATCTTAGCAAGTTTGATGTTATTGCAATGGGAAAATAGCAGCATAGATAAAAGTCATAAATAAATGAACTGTCTTGACAGACAGTACCACTGTTCGGAATCAAGCTAAACCAAGAACTGCGCTCTGTACTCTGTATTCTTCACTTTAATACATCACACTCTTGCCCTTTCTTGGAGGTCCATGTCTTATACCTTTTCCCCAAAGCTTGAATTCCTTTCTTAACCATGAGCCACAGACTTCTTGACTATGAAGTGTAATAACAAAACTTGTCCAGGTGGTCTAAACTGTAGCTGTCTGTTTCTATCTCTGCAAGGTCATTCTGACACACAACAAAATGTTCTCTTGAGAAACTGTGAGTTCAACATGTCTTTCTTTATCAGTGTTTTAGCTTGAAAGTTACTCACTGAACATAGCTCATCTGTACCTTTCCAGTGAAACTGAATTTACTAAAGTTGCATGCAAAATTAAAAATATAAATTGAAGATATAGGCCTGCTTCCAAATGGATGCATTCCCATGCCTATGCAAAAAGAATATGGTATTTACATAAGATCTGTTCTAACAAAGCTGTATTTATGCCAGATCTTTTCTAATCGCCAGCCTTTTTTTCATTTCAGCCTCTGATATTTTTGTAGTTTTATCAACTCATCAGAATAGCTAGTTAAAGCTTTTGTTTATATTTTTCAAACCTTACTTAACAGTATATATTCCTTTAGTTTTTCACTTTTTAAACACATCTGGTGCATTTGATTTATATTTTCTTCTTAATTACTGGAAACCATCTCCTCTACCAAAACTAAAATGTGATCTGCTTTTTGCAACACAGCTGCAAGATTCTTTTAAGCTAGTTTTCTTGTTTTTCCTTTTCTGGTTGATTTTCTGCTACTTTCTCCAAATAACTTCTTTGCTGCATACAGGCAGTGTATTTACAAGTCAGTAACTAAATGTTATCCAATTTGATAACTTTAGTATTTACAAGCCAGTAACTAAATGTTATCCAATTTGATAACTTTAGTGTTTTATTTCCCCCAGTTGCAGTTTTCACACTGGAAGAGCTCTAATCAACCTGTTGATTAATGTGCAGCCATCCTGGAAGTCCAATAAAAAGCCCTTTTAGTCTAAGATTGTACATTTTTTTTTGTGGAAGTTCTGTTCCTCATAACTCTCTATCAGTCACGGAACCATCCTTCAGAAATCTGTTGTAGAATCTGTATTCAATACCAGATGATGCTAACAATCTGTGCATATATAAGTTGATTATGCTTACAGTATACACCTGACATTTGTTATTTAGACAGTTGGACTGTTTTAGTTTTTGATGTGCAGCTTTATCTCTTGACAGACGCTGGCATAACAAATATGTTTCCACCAAGACAGTTTGGAGTTTCTTGATCTTGAAGAGATTAACATCCAGATAAAAAATATTCAGATCTTAGGAAAGAATCGTGAAAATTGTATGAACCAGGAACATTTAAAATATCTCATTTTTATCCCCGGATTTGAAAAAATAAGATGATGAATGTAATTTGGGGATAAGTCTTTACTGAAAAATAGTTAAAGGTTTTTGATGATATTTATGACTAAATCAGTTAAAAAAGCCAGGCAGACACTTGATATGGGCCTAATACCTGCAGTCAAAGGGTGTGGATTAAATGTGAGACCAGCCATACATTGAAATACACAAACTGCAGCATAATTCAGCATTTTAATGATAAAATCTTATAAAGGCAACAACTGCCTGCAATTTAATAATACTCTGTTAAAAATGTTAAAAAATACAAAGGGTATATGAAATAGTCTCATGACTTATAGTCCAAGAAAACACTAAAAATGTTGAAGTATTATTTATGTATGTCATGAAATCATGTATCAACTTCAAACCCACACCACAAAATAAATAAAAGTCATCCAAGAATATTGAATACATCTTGATATATTGAAAAAGTCACTTATTTATTTATTGCATTTGTTTACCGGGAAAGTCCACTTGGCCTAGGTGAGCCCATTTTCAGTGGAGGCCCGGGGAGAAAAGCACCACATAAAAGTCACATTACAGAAATACAAATATCAAAATACAAATAAAAATGTAGCACTATTTACAGATTTTTAGCAATTCCACTGCAGTTTTATAGTAGTCCATCGATGATATTAACGTGTACTTTTGGTCATATAGATGCCATTGACATTACTGGTTGGGAGACAGAAAAAACAGTAACATTATATACAATTATTTACATGCATTTAAATCTGTGTAGGCAGTGTAGTAACAGTTACAGCTATGTATGGCTGCAGACCTGCTAAAAATGCATACCTGTAGCCCCAGAGAGTGGGAGTAGTAAGAAGAGAAGAGTTATTTTTGGCATGGGGTATACCCAGCAGGTAGAGAGGTGTTATCGGAGGGATTTTTTTAAATAGAGCAGGGTATGAGATGGAGGTTATTCAGGTTGGGAGGTTATTCCAAAGTTTGGAGGTAGTGAAGGAGTAAAGCATTTGGCCAGCTGGAAGTTGAGGTTTATTGACTTTAAGTAGAATTTTGTTTTCAGATCTAAGGTGTCTGTTTGGATGGTAGAGAGTTAATATAGAGGAGAGAGAGCTGGACAAGCTGTTGGTTTATATATTATTTTATGTGCAGTAATTAAGTGGAGGTAGTTGAGATAGAGGGGAAGTTCAAGCCAGTTTAGTTGTTGCAGTGAGGAACAGTGATGCAATGAGGATCTAGCATTTGTTGCAAATCTAGCAATTTTATTGTAGTCAGACTAATAGGATTATGCTAGTCTGTGCACTATTGGAGATTATACTTGAAAATAATATTGTAGCTTTTCAGGATCAATTTTTTCTACAGAAGATTGGCGTGGCTATGGGCACTTCGTGTGCAAATAGCTACGCCAATCTATCACTAGTACGATGGGAAGAACAATATGTTTTGTCAGATGTTAACCCATTTTTTGGCTGCATTCTCTGGTACGTCCGTTTCGTGGATGATGTTTTTGTCTTGTGGAAAGGGCATGGTGAAAATATCAGTAATTTCACTGATTACCTGCATAGTACTACAGACTTTTTGAAGTTTACTTTTTCTGATACATATGTTGATTTCTTGGATGTGAGTGTCATCCTTACTGATTTAAAGCAGATAAGAACCAGTATTTATCACAAACCTACAAGAACCAATGCCTGTCTGCACAGGTCAAGCATGCACCTGAGACACATACCTAGAAATGTCCTCAAAGGACAAGTCTATAGAACCCTATGCCTACATAATAATGATGAAGAGGCAGTAGTTGCTTTAAATAAGTTACAAGATGAATTTCAAACAAGAGGCTATTCTAGCTCAGAAATCACTAGAGTGATAGCAGATGCATGGAAATTGAGATCTAAAAGATGTAAACCATACATGAGCTCTTATAGTGCTGATACAAGTATACCTTATGATACAAGTATTGATAGAAATAAGTTTAGAATAGTTTTTAGATTTGCAAGTGACATCAATAAGTATACGGAAATTATTAAAAAGAATTGGCACCTATTACATGAAATACCAGGTCTGGTTTCCACAGTTGGTGACACCCCAAACTTCAGTTTTAGAAATAATGTGTCTTTAAAGCAGCAGCTCTGTAATAGAGAACATCAGTCTTTTAGAAAAATCTTTCAAACAGACAGGGCACCTTCCGTGCAGGAATTGTGCTGCTTGTCAGCATGTCTACACTAAAAATGAGTACATTCATCCTGTGAAATGTTTTAAACTTTATCAAGAGTTATTATGATTGTAAAAGTGTCGATGTTGTTTATTTTTGTTTTTGCCAAGCATGCCATGCCTATTATGTAGGCAAAACAAATAGAAGCTTTAAAGAAAGAATGTTAGAACATATAAGGGACATACGGAACCAGAAGCAATCAAATGCTCTAGCTAATCATGTCCTGAATACAGACAGTAGCCATTGTTTTAAATTTTTAATCTTACAACAAATAGTAAGGACAAACAGAGGTGGTGACGTAGAAAACCACACTGAAGAATTAGAACAACAATGGATCACTAAATTACAAGCAGATAGATATCCTGGCTTGAATGGCTGCACCTCATTAGTTCCTTACCTTAAGGCCATGTGCCTTAAACACTAAAACATGAGTTTATTTTTATATATATATATTTTTCATTGTACTATTATGGTTATATGTGTGTGTATATGTACACACACACATATATATATATATATATATATATATATATATTTTTTTTTTTTTTAATAACCATCAGGGATGACCCCCCCCTTTTTTTTAATATTAATATTTTTTTAAATATTATTGTTTTTAAATATTATTGTGTGTAAATACACACCTTTCTATATATTTTATGCATTTTTCTTATGGCTATTGATATATGTTCTTATGTTAGTGGAGTAATATCTCTTTAAATTGTGATGTCATACTAATTGTCCTAGTATTTAACCAAGCATCAGTTGTAGTGATGTGGTCTGATGAAGCAACATTAAGTTGTGAAAGCGCTTACCTTTTGTCTTCTGCAATAAAGTACAGTGACTGATTTCCAGTGTGTAACTTTGGTGCCTTAATTTACTTTTGCTGTTATATATAAAAATACCCTTATGTCTAAGATGTCATCACAAGACTGTACATTGAATTAACAGAAAGAAAAAAATGAAGTCCAATCATAAAGTCCCAAAAGGGAAACAAAAATCTAGGATATGTCTGGCAAACAGTACCTTGACACAGCAGAAAAGTCTCAAAGTTTAGACAACGTCGTCGCTTGAAGTAATCACAATTGCAGTAGGGATAATAATGAAGAGAAGGGACTAGATTTGCCCAACTAAACAATCCCTTAATACAACATTAGAGAATCCCAACAAAACAGAACAGCACCATCAGCTGAGGTAATCCAAGTTACAACTAAACAGTTACCAAATCATCTCCACAATAAATGGATAAGAAAAGGAACTAAATTTACCCTTATAAGTAATCACTCAATATAAAAAGAAAAAGTTCCAGTAAGCACAACCGTTAACTTGAATAGTCCAAAACGTTGTAATTCACTGCCAAATAATGTCCCCAACTAACCTCCACTCAAAAGCAGCAAAGAAACGACAATAAGGTTAACACAGTCATTGACTTGAGTAGTCCAAGACGCTGTAATTCACTGCCACACAGTGTCCTCAAACTGACCTCCACTCAAGAGCAGCAGAAAAATGACAGCAAAATTAGCCAGAATGTAGTCGCTTCTCTGTTACAAAGCTAAATAGCTTCTAAGCTGAGGTTCTTGATCATGTCATTGCAAGGGCTGGTCGGGCTGTTGATGCTGTGGCCTAGTCGTGGCACGTTCATTTTCAGATTCCTTGATAGCACCTTCATTTAGTTCCCCCTTTTGTGACAGGGCTATAGAACAAACATCTTCAGGCCTTGACACATGTTGCTATGGCATCATCCTCCTCCTCTTCCTTCATGGACCTCCCCAGAAGAGGGTGAATTGAATCATCTGAGTGCGAACTGGGACTTCCGAGCTTCTGCACTTATGTGTCAGATGCATTCACTACATTATCGCAGTTTTTGAGTATAGATCATGTGCGTTTTTGTTGTTGTGCAGTTCCGGTATTTCCTTCTCGGCTTTTTGGTCTTTGGCTTTATGGTAAGTCAATTTTACCATGTCTGCAACTTGTCAGCAGCTGAATCTTCTTCAGGCTGTCTTCCAATCATGTATCATCTTCAGACCCAGACCACAAAATAAATAAGTTATCCAAGAATCTTGAATACATCTTGATATACTGAAAAAAGTCACTTGTATAAAGAAACTTCTTATATTTATATTGCAGGTAATTGTTGCCTTTATAAGGTTTTATCATTAAAATGCTGAATGCTGCTGCAGTTTGGTTCATTTGTGTATTTGGATATACAGTTGTTTGGTTCTGTGAACTGCACCTTTGAGACCAGACAGACAAGAGCAGGATAGATCAGGATGCACTAGTTAAAAGCACTGGAGTGGACCGTTGGGATAGTGAATGTGATCTTGCTTCTAGGCAAGAAAAAAAGCCTTTGAAAGCAGGTTGAAAATTGGTTGCAGTGCTGGTTAAGTATCACCTACTATCTCTGCAATCTTACTGGGAAACTTCAACATTCACATAGGAATTGCAAGGAAAAAAGTGACCTCTCACCAAGATGAAGCTGGAACTTTCCAATAATTCCAAAATAGCAAACAGTAGAGAATGAAAAGTTCCACAGCCACGGCTTAAAACAACTTCACTTTTATTTGCAGCAAAAAAAACACAGTAAGCGCTTTCAAACTCACAGTTCATCAATTCCTATGTGCAGTCTGAAGAAGAAGACATCTAGATGAGTGAGAGTGGGTGGAATGACTTGCCTAAGGAGAACTTCAGAGCTGAATTGTTATTAGACTTTTGTGCTAGTTATGTATTATTCATAATAAAAAGGCTGATCATAAGTGTACTTGGTACCAGAACACCTTGGGGCAAAGATTAATGACTGACTTTGCAACCTTGTCATCTGACCTGAAATTGCATTTTCTAGTTACTCAAGAGCTCAGCTGTCAATTGATCACTACATGGTAGTGAGTTGAGTCAGATGTCAACAACAACTGTTGGACAGACATAGGAAATCCAAAGGTGTACAGAGAATATCCTGAGAATGCCTACTAGACAACTCTGTCCAGACTGACTTCACTTCACATTTCTGCTTATCCTATATCCTGGGGAAACTGTTGGACATGAAGTATGAGTGGACCCTGGTCAAGATCTCACAAGCTGAGGTAGAGACAAGGCACTGTGAGCAGGTTGGGATTTGTCACAGTGGCAATCCTAGGGCCCTCTAGAAGGCATCATCAGTGCAGGAGGCTGTAAATTTAAAGATAGAGAGCTTCTAGACAATTCTAGCAGTGAAGGTCTCTAAAATTTACTGAAAGGTACAGAGATGTTACTAAAAAGAAGGCCCAGATGTGAAAGGAGTCTGGCATTACTATAAAGAAAATTCAGATCACATCTGGATACCTAGTCATCAAAAGTACAACTGACAGGAAAAAAAATTACATGGAATAGTTGAAAGCTGTGCATGTGACTAACTCAAAAAACATAAAAAAAATATATATTTTTTGCAAGACGTCAAGCCTCTCCCCTTACACTGCCATTACACCCACTACATCTGACAATGACACCTATACGTCAGACTGGTATATCACAATGCAAAGTCCTACAGAAAGTGGTGGTGTGGTGATTCTTCCAAATACAAGAGTATATAATAAACATATTTATAACCAAATCCTATATGCATACAGATCTCTGGGGGCTTACTGCCATCTACTACTCTATTCCTCACCATACCCCTCAGCCTCTTACAGCAAGAAATCTGGACAAAGTCAAAAATAATGGGGGGGGGGACAAAGACCCAAAATATGGACAATTTTCAAAGCTTGCTCTTATTACAAACTTAGAAAGTTGATAGAATAACAGGTTTTGCAATAGCATGAACTTTCTGAAGGTCATGAAGTCTGGATCTGAAATGTTTGTCATTATTTTCTAACTTTAGTCCTCAATGATTTATCAGAAAACTAAAATGCTATGAGGAAACTGGTCAAAAATATGAAGGAAAAATCTGGACATTCAGCTAAAATCGGTACAGTTGAGAGTTCCCAACCAAGCTGACTTTTGGTTGTTGTCTCTACATAGCTGTACATTTTATAAGTGACAACTGTTATGACAATCATAAAAAAACGCGTATAAGCCCAAAAGGAAATTCCCTGTCAACTTATTTGAATGACATTTATATATGTCTTTAATTCAAGTCTTCTGAAAATTATGATATTTTAGGTCTAAAGTTCAAGAAAATGGTCTTAAAACAGATATAACCGTTGATGAATTTTCCACATTATAAAGCATGTTTGCGTCAGCTTAGGTCCCAGCTATGTATGCCAAAGATGTAATTATATACAACTAAAAAGAGAATAAACTAACAAAATACTTGTTTTAACAAACCTATACGCAGTTCTTCCAAGACTAAATGCGGATGCTGGAAAGCAGCGGCTGCCAATAAAGCCTGGCACTTTATGCCTCCCAAACTCAATTCAAAATCAATCACAAAAGACCACTTTTCATTTTATTTTACACACACGCATATACATATATATTACACACATACAACGTGACGACCCACCTCGCAGGAATGTCACTGGTCCAAAATGGATGTAGTTGTATTTTCTTTATTTTTTCCTTATAATTGATAAATTATACAAGATACATATTATTGACTCTTAGCCTGCTCTTGGTTATCGAATTGTTTTTTCCTCAGACGAAAAAATAACGGAAATGCCTTATCTACGACTTTAAGCATTGAAGGGGAATTGTTTAAGTGCTATAGGGGTCCCTAACAAGTCTAGTCTTAGTGGAAGACGGAGGAGGACATTGGCTAGAGGGAGCTGCTTCATTCCTCCATTCCCCCGCAAGTCGGTCCCCGTCTCTTTCATACACCGCTCTCCCGCAGTCGCATTTCTCGCTCATGATGGCGGAGGACAGCGAGTCAGCCGCTAGTCAGCAAAGCCTCGAGCTGGATGACCAAGACACTTGTGGGATTGACGGAGACAACGAAGACGAGAATGAACATTCCAAAGGGTAGGTGTACCTATTTCCAGACAAAGACTGTGAGAGGAGACGCCAAGGGGAGATAGCTGGCCAAGCAGCGATGTTAACGAAAGCCAAGGTAGACGTAGGCTTTGTGGTTTCTGCTCAGGTGAAGGTGCTGCTTTTGATTAGGTCATGGAGAAAGCATGTCCTAAATATTCTGAAATTGCTTATTGCATCACTGGGAGATGAAAGCGTTGTAAATAAACACCGAGTTGAAGTATATATCATTACTTAGTCCCCCGCCCCTTTAACGTTGTGTTTCGTATGGTTTAGCAGGTCTCTTCAGCGTAGAGCACCCTTATAAGATGAAAACAGAAATGGGCTTCTGAAGTGAAGTGGGTGAGTGCTCTTCTGAAACCGTCTGGGTAAATTTTCTCAGTCCCTGTATGCTTGGATAGTTACCTCTAAGGCTCACATATTTGCAGTCATGTTGTTACGGTCTGATTATTTAGGAAAATAAAGCGCTTTACTAAACCTCTAGCTGTAGCCTGTTCACTCTAGTGTCCCGAGTATGGACACACAATGCATTGCTTTCTAGCAACAGTACAATGCTAATAGTCGTGTACTTTCCTCTGCTGTATGCCGTTGTTATGGATTACCTTTCTGCCCAAAATTAACAGCTTGGCAGTTTTAAGCTTTGTATTTGATACATTTGCAGGATCCGGCATCTTCTGTTGTCATCATTCATCTCGTTCATTTTCTGTACGTTGGTTAAATTTGCTTTATTTGGAATATTCAGGGAGTCAGATTTAAAACAAACTTTTATTTTAATCTTAATTTCTAATATTGAAGCATCAGTCTTAAAGTTGGTCACGTTCAAGTTTTATTGTTTTGATGTTTGTTGACCATAGGTAGGTGTTTACAGCTGCAACGTGGGCCTAAGACAGCCTGGTATAAGGACGTCACATAAAGTTTACTTAGAACAGTAGCTCATTTGAAAGTGCTGAATGCGAAGTGTCTGTGTGTTGTAATACACTGAACCATAGTTAACCATTATTGGAGTAACACGTTTTTGTTATTCTCAGTATAGTGTGGGACGGAATTGTATGTTTGAGTAGTAATTTAAATGTCAGCTGATCACACTATAATAATTGACCTGTTTCGCTTTTTTCTTTCCAAATTCATATTTTTCGTCTGTCTCATTTTGTGATGTAGTCGAGTGTTTCATGATCTGCTTTATTGGCGTACAGTTTTTATTTATTGATTGATTAACCAGTAACGTCCACTGGGCCAGAGACCCATTTTCAGTGCAGGCTTGGAGGCAGTTACAGTTAAAAAAAAATAGTATTGCATAATATCATATCAACAAGTATAGAGATAAATGCAACATTAAAGTAAAAAGCATTTATACAAACATCAAAGTATTCCTATCCAGTGGGTTTCTTTTTTGTTATACAGTTAAACCAATTACAAAACTAAAATACTCTGTTAAGCTGCTAATGCAGTCCAAATAGCTAGTAGTGGGATAATATGAGTTAAAGCCAAACATAGGGATAAGAAAAGAGGTGGAAGGAAGTTAAGAATTACTAGTTCTGTATATGGTTTTGAAATGGCTTGTGACTAACTAGGGTCCTTGGCCAGCCACCCAGTTTACCAAATGAATAAATGAAATGTAACACTTTAATACTGATGTCTTGTTTGGAGACATGGCATAACCAGCATGCTGATTGCAAACAGATTTTAGTTTTATTTGTTAATGACCTGGTTATTTTCTTAAGCATAATGACTCTCGGCTTAAAGTCTGCTGAAAAGGACGTCGAGCCAGTCCTACTGTTTTAACATTTAGGGCTGCAGTCACAAAACTTTTTTGTCGCACATAGAGTGGAGGATAAGGAAACCCCAGACTTAACTGCCACTTACAAAGCATTTTTTCTTAGAAACAGAATGGCTGAGGGGGAACCCTTTTGAGTCTCTAGACTTACATTTTCATGATTCATTTTATTGCAGTTACTTACTGAAGCTTATGGTTCTGCTGTCATGGCAACAGGAAACATCATTGTGTGTTATATAGAAGCAGTCAGTTCCAGGATTCCTTGACTCTTCGGAAGTATTGCCATTTAGAAAGGCAGCATTTGTTTTATGTATTGGCAACTGGTTCCCAGTATTTCCTTAGAGAAACTTTACCATTCTTTTCTCTGTGCAACAAAAAATACTTCCTTCTGTGGGTTCAAAACAGTCTCAGCCTTCTGTGTTTTATTTATTTATTTTTATTTTATTTAGTAACCAGAGGTGAGCACTGATCTCCTCGGACCTTTTTCAGACTCTGCCCAGGAGCACTGTCTGGTTAAGTGACTTGTTTAGTATGGCATTTAAGTCCAAGGAAGTCATTGTTCCACTGTATTCGGCATTATTCATCGGACCTATCATTGAGTAAAGTGCCCCCTTTGGTATGTACCTAACCAGGCATATCCAACAACTGGAATGTCCACAGAGGTTCCTCACTAAAAGAATATAGAGCATAAGTAGTTTGTCCTATGCAGTCTGCCTCAAGGCCCTATCCCTGTATTCTCTCTCCTACAGGCTTTTGAGAGGAGGTCTATGCCTGGCATACAGAAAATTGTCATACCCCACTCTGATGGGCCTCCTACATATCCACAAAACAAACAGTACCAGATTTATCCATTCTAAAGACTTAAATCTTGCCTGTGATATAAATAGGACCTGCTGGAGAGATCGATGTCCTTACATTCAGCACTGCATTATCCCTTACTAATGGGATTCCCTGCCGTGAAGCCCTCCGTCCGGCTAGTTTACAAAAGTCTGCCGTTGCTTTAAGGTACGCTGAACGTCACCTGTACACTCCTTGCGTATGGTAGGGCATAAAAGCCACTGCAGTATTCCTAACTAATGGGATTCCCTGCCGTGAAGCCCTCCGTCTGGCTAGTTTACAAAAGTCTACCATTGCTTTAAGGTATGCTGAACGTCACCTGTGCACTCCTTGCGTATGGTAGGGCATAAAAGTGATGTTCAGGTGTGTCATCCTCAGAACTTCTTTGCTGCCAGTCTGAATGCTGCTTTAACTGCTGGTCTGTTCCATACATCTGCTTTTCTGTTTTATTTGGAAGAGGTTTTCTATTCGGTGTCTTTCTTGTGACCTGGGCCCACTTTCCTCCTAGATGTTTCTTTGGTTCTTTCTTATTTGTGTGAGTTGCTCAATGCTGGTTTGGCCTATTCTTCTATTAAGGCCTACTTATCCGCTCTTTCTGCGTGTCTGCCTTTAACTCCCCTGTTAGCTACTAGATTTGAGGCTAAGCAATTTCTTAAAGGTGTCCTTTAATATTAGATTTCCCAGGAAACCTGTTCCTCCTCTCTGGGATCTTAATTTTGTTCTGGAAAAATTGACTCTGGTTCCTTTTAAGCCTGCTGTTTCAGCTTCCTTGCAACATTGTTCTTGGAAGACCAGTTCTTTTGTTAGCTCTTACTTCTGCCATCCGGGTGTCCGAGTTGCAAGCGCTTAATGGCTTGTCTACCTTTTTTGATGTTTCATGAAGACAGGGTGTCCTTGTGTACTACTTCTTTTTTCATGCCCAAGGTGGTTAATGAGTTGTCACTTAATCAGTTTATTAATATGCCTGCTTTTTTCCCTCTCCACAATCTTGACAGTGAGAGGATGCTGCATACCTTAGATGTGCATAGACGGCTCAGATTTAATTTGGATAAAACTAAAGCGATCAGAAAAGTGACCAGTTATTTGTTTCCTTTCATCCTAGATCTTTAGGTGTGGCTGTTTCCAAGCAAACTATTTCCACTTGGATTTCAAAGGCTATTTCTTTTTGTTACACTTTTCATGGCGAGAGCCAGCCTTCCTTCTCTCCTTCCTTTTGTAAAGGCTCATTCCACTAGAGCTGTGGCTTATTCTAGTGCTTTTTTCAAAGGCTTAGATGCTAATTCTATTCTTGAAGCTGCTACCTGGACTTCTGGGCATACCTTTACCAAACATTACCAGTTGGATGGTATCTCCAGAGCTAGAGCTGGTTTTGCTGCTGCTATTCTTCATGGCTTCTTGGAGGGCTCTGCTGCTTTCTCCTCCCAGGTTTCTTCTTGAGCTTTTGCATTCTTCCAATAGTAAGAAATACTGTAGCAGTCACTCTTCCATTAGTAAGAAATACTGTAGCAGTGAATGTAAGGACATAGTACAGTTGTGTAAAATCTTACCATAACGCTAGATGCCCTTGCCTTCACTGCTGCAGTATTCACTCCCTCCATCCCCCTGGTCTTTTTCCCTTCCTGGCTGTGCAGATTATTATTGGTTTTCCTTGGACTGCTGTTCCTACTGGGGCAATCTGTTCTGAGGATGGTACGCCTGAACATCACTTTTATGACCTACTGTTTGCAAGGAGTGTGCAGGTGACGTTCAGTGTACCTTAAAGTAATGGCAGACTTTTGTAAACTGGCTGGACAGAGGGCTTCATGGTAGGGAATCCCATTAATAAGGAATACTGCAGCAGTGAAGGCAAGGACATCTACCATTATGGTAGTACTGTTTGTATCCCAGAGACTACCCGGTCTGTGAAACAGGCTCCCCATCCATGTGAAGCAGAGTTCCTCCCTAATCCATTTCAAGTGCAACTTGGACAATTGGATGTGATACTGGAAATTCATCCCTGGTTTGGCACCTGTGTCTCTGATGCAAACAGGTAATCTGTAAATGGTTCATCTCCCAGGCCCATCCTTACACTTATCAAGGGTTCCTCCCTAATCCATTTCAAGTGCAACTTGGACAATTGGATGTGATACTGGAAATTCATCCCTGGTTTGGCACCTGTGTCTCTGATGCAAACAGGTAATCTGTAAATGGTTCATCTCCCAGGCCCATCCTTACACTTATCAAGGGTATCAGAACTCGTCAGAGATTTGTGATGCATGGCTAGGTTTAAAAAGGCCCTTGAGGTCATTAGCCTCGTAAACCTCTATGAATCTATAATTGTCATACATTTAAGACAATGGAGGCTGAATGAATCAAACCGTTGATCAGTGAAATCCTAAGGGAATCAAACCATGGACTACAGGAAACAATTAACAGCTCCGTAATGTCCTGTACAAACTGCCTGTTGTCATTTTGTGTTATGCCTGTTTTGCTTGTTTGTCTTAAAAATGCTACTATTCTGAACCATTTAAGAATGTACAATACTGTTGACTAAAGACCACTGGTCTGTCATGAATGTCTGCCTGTGTGCTACAGGTAATACCAGGAAGCTACTTGTTTTTTCTCCCCACCTACTGTTTGTATTTTCTTGTCTGTACTGGCATGAAACATAACTGCATGTTTCTCTCTTCATTTTGGTAGTCTGCTTTAGTGTCTCACCTTTATTTTGCTACTTTCTCGTTTTGTTTTAAACCTTTTCTCCTTAACTAGCCACCCGTGAACTCCCTTCTCCCTCTGTATTTTCTCCTTAGATCTATCCCTGTTCCTCTCGACCCTCAATTTTGCAGTCCATTTATCCTTAAGTAATCTTTTCCATTCCCTTCATTGTTTTACTCTGCCAAGTATAAAAGAATAGCACATTCTCTGTCTCACTCGCACCAAGCTACAGAAATACATAGACTCCTGATTCCCTGACAGAGCTTGGCATTTGTGTCTGGCTTTTTATTAAGTATGTATGTGGGCCTTGCCTGTAGCGTGGGTAGTCTTCATGTCTTTGTTTCTTCCACACTCCCTATTTTTTTTTTTTTAATTCATTTATTAGCTGGGTAAACCTAGTAGGCACAAGCCTATTTTCAGAGTTGACCTGGAAACACTGGCTAAGGCAAATAGATACTTGAAGGACTCAAACCCTGGATTATAATACAAAGCTTACTAGCAGCTCGTATCCTTAATCTTCTGTGCTAAACTGTAAGAGTTGGTGAGTAGGCTGCTCTAAATTGCCCATATATATTACATTCATCCTTGCTCTTGTGCTCAGTCATGGCTTAAAAAAAAAAGTCTGACTGCAGGTCATTTCAGTTAAGAAATGATTAAATTGTTCTTTGTGTAGTGAAGTCTCCCTAAATCGCTGTAGAAAGGTATGAAAACTGCTATCTTGGAATCTGCTTACCTGCCCACTGCACTTTAAGCATTCTGCTAGCCTTTCCATTGCCATCTTAAAGTACTTCTAATAATTCACTTTTCTACAGTTCTCCAAACACTACTACTGATAATTTATTTTTTTGAGGTGTCAACTTTTTTCAAGTATTTTTTCTTTTCTGTGAATTCTAGTGGAACACCTCAAATTTTGTGGCACAGTCACAATATTCTACAGCTAAAGTGCATCTCTCCAATCTTGTTTGTGTTGAATTTCAGTTGTCTGGACTTTTGCACTCCAGTGTTTACTTAGAGCTTCTATGAGGAGTCCTCTCCCCAGAGGCATTATTAAAATTGTTATGGCAGCCAGTTCCCCACTTGGCCTAGCATCTTTAACTTTACTCCTCTCGCATAATGGAGATGACATGTCAGATCCATTTCTGATTTTTCATTCTCCCTGGTTCTTTTTTTGGTGGGGATATCTCTTCGGTACAACTTTGAAAATATAGTAAGTGTGTGTTTGACCTTTTGGAGAAGGATAGCAAGCAATCATTTTTGACAGATATGCTTCAAGTGTAGTGGGTTTACTAGAAACTAGTGAGGTGAAGACATTTCTTTGCAGTGGCAAATGACATTGAAACATACAGTTTGGTTAGTTAGTATTTGAGAGAGAGAGAGAGACTAATTACTGTGGGTAGGTAATGGAAATGGAGAGTGTGTTTTGGATTTGAACAGTGTCAATGGGTTTGATGCACAGTATCTTTAAGAATGTGTAGTTTATGTTGTATAGTAAGTGCTACATATAAGGATCAGAGCACTTTGAAGTCAGCATTGAGACATTTTAAAAGATACTGAAGAGTAAAGAAAGATGAATAAAGTTTGTTTCTTTCAGGTTGTTGAGTGGGAGCCAGCTGTAGAATAGTGAGATGAGAATGGCACCTATTGATGAAGAATTTTGTTGGGAGAATATGCACATTGGGGCAGGGGAAGCTGGCCCATTACGAGGGAAGACAGAAATTAGCAGGAAAAATGGGGAGAAAAAGACCGAAGAAGCAGATATCTTAATAGTGTCTGGTAACTTCCTGACGGAAGTAGTATGGAGAGGTGATGCAGTACAGTAGAGTTGACTTAAACTGGGTTATGGGGATGGGTGAGACAGAATAATAAGGAAAGTGGGGTCTAACCTTGATGGTACATCATGTTCAGACATACTTTGTGTAACAGGCATGCCTTTGGTTGTGTAGTCCCAGGTTATAATATACTAGAGGATTTGTGTGTGTGTGTGTTCACGTGCATACGTATGCATATTTATACATATGTATGTAGAGACGCACACACACGTCTGTAAACAAACATATAATTTTGTGTATGTACACATGTAAATGTGTGTATGTAAAATGCTTGTTAGTTGTGGATGAACTGGACCAAACTGACCTCTCTCCTGTCATGGCCTTGTTACAGCAAGAGTAATGTGTATAGTGAGTTTGCAGTAACAGCATTAGGCTTACCTAATTTGTAGTATAGGTAGAGTCAGTGAGCAAGTATATAAGACAGTTCTATTAACAGTCCTCATAGAGTGCACAGCCATTAGAACCTGTGACCCATGTCTCAAATACCTAGTACAAGAAAGCGGGACAAAGCCATAAATAGTGGTGGGACAAAGGCCCAAAAATTGGGTAATTTTTTAAATATTGCTGTTACAAACTAGGAAAGTAGATGGAACAACAGGTTTTGCATTTTCTGAAGGGTATGAAGTCCGAAACTCAAACATATGTCATTTTCTGACTTAAATATTTAATGATTTGCTAGAAACTACACTTTTATGAAAAATGGACCAAAAACATGAAGCAAAAATTTGGACATTTCTGCAAAGATGTGTACAGTTGAACAACATAGGATTAGACTAACTTATTAGGTAGCTCATAAAATAAACTATTTGTTTGTGCTGCGAGAAGCCAATATTGGTTGCAATATGATGGTGGTAGGGAGTGAGATCCACCATGATAGGCATCTGAGAGCTGAAGTATTGACTGTGATTGTCAGGGTACATATACCCTGATCTCACTAGGAGTGTGATGGGAATCCATGGACCTCAGGGTACATGTGTCTTGTTTATCCCCCTTGTAACATGATGGGGAATGCATTGGCCTCATTGTACATGTATCCTGTCCCCAACCCCCCCAGGAGCATGACTGGGAATCGACCTTTCTCACGGTGTTTTGTTTCTGCTGTGTATCTGTAATAGGTCTGTAAATTTTGTTCTGCAATGTCTGCAGCTTCTTGTTTGTGGAGGTAACTCTGGCAATTGTCACGGTATATTTGAATGTAGGAAGACAGACCTTTTCCAGTTCAGTATATCTTGCATGCAATGTGAAATTGATTTTGTTCCCTACCCTATGTATGTGTATGTGGATGTGAAGGTAAGAGACAATTTGTCCAGCCTTAAGTGCAGGTGCTTAAAGGTCTAATTGTTCTCTGGAGAAATGTCCGAGACTGGGATGTGCTATACCTGTTTGTGCAGGCTGAGATGTTTTGGAGTTCCAGAAAGCATATTCTGGACTTTTCAGGTTAACTCTAAGGTCTAGCTTACCTAGGGACATTCATAGTTGGAGTTAAGCTAATATTGAGAGGTTTTGCAGTAAGAGTTAGGGAGATATCATTGGACCAAATATGCAAGCTGTTGGTATTGAATAGCAGGTTTATTATACCAGTAGGGAGTCAGCAGAGTGAAAAGCGCAGAATTTCTAGAACTGAATCTTGAGAAGCTGTCTGATTTAAGTACAAGTAAGATTGATGTTTTTTAGAAACTATATAGAAGTGCCCATTATGGAGATGGGCCTTGATTCCTCTGTACTGCAGTGGAATAAGACCATTGATCGACAGCTTATTAACCAGGAGGGCTTGGTTCACCGAATCAAATGCCTTTGTTATATCAACAAAGATTACCAAAGTTAATTGTACTGCATCCATCCATGACGAAGTGCAAACTGTCAGTAATTACAAGAAGGGCAAGGATGGTATTGTGTCCTTTCCTAAAGGTATACTAATTGACCTCTGGAGAAGAGAATCTGGGTCAAAGCCCTTGAAAAATGAGGGATGTGGCTAAAGTCAGGGATACTTAACATAATTTATATAATTATGGATGAGGTAGCCCAGTAATGGAGATAAGCAGGACAAAGTTAGGTTTTTATTTTTTAGATTATAGTATATTTTGTGTAAATGTACAACAATATGAATGGTAATGTCATAAAACCTTTTCCTTACAACACAAAGTAAAATTACACTGGATCAGAAAAACAGTTTCATATAAAAAGTGCTGTCCTATCAAAAATGGATCTGCAGGTAGGTAATTAAACTGGGAAGGATACGTTTGTTAGCTTATCACTAATTTTACAAAACCAAATAGAAGCAGGTAAGCTACTATTTAACTATTGTTCAGTGGAAGTATTTGGCAATTAAAGAAAAACTCAACATTGAAACACCAAAAGTACATTTTTCATTTCTTTAACTCCTAAAACAGAAAACATTGTCCAAACTATCAGGAAATGCTCTGTATAAAACAAAAATGCCATGATGATTAACCATATTGGCAAGATGCATTCAAAATAGCCTCGGAGCTACTTAACTAGTGTTTTGGCATTTAAAGGAAAGCTCCACCTTGAAACTTTGAAAATGTCTTGGTTATATAATACAGTGGAAAATCACGCTGTGTTGTAGTGCTCTTTCTGCCTTATGAGACGTAAATTTTATTAACTTTTCAACATCTGCGATTTCCCTATTCGTGGTCACAAGGGGAATGGAAGCCTGTTCTGGTAACTTGGATGGAATGTCAGTCTGTCTCTGGATGTATTCTCACCTACTACTAACTTGACCAATTACTAGTGAACATACCCCCACGGTGTTCAAGTTTGGGAGGAAACATGGGGGTGGGAAAGCTGAGGTGTTACAAGAAAACAGTGTCAACTCCACACAGAAGGCACCCCAGATGGGAACCGAACTGCAGAACCAAGCACTGAGTAGTGATTACAGCATTACTGTGTGTCTGTAACTGGGATCATACCATAGATAATTTGAGGGGACCCATGCATGGGATAAAGCATTTTAGTTGGTGCCTCCACCCATTAGTAGACAATTTGCCTCAAGAATGCCCCCTGTACTATCGCCCATCCGTGTATCCAAGTTGTGCTTGAATATGGACGGGAATGATCTTTACTTTATGTGGACGGGAATACTGTTCCAGAGCAGTGGTATCCTCCTGTGCAAGATGTACATGTCCCCTTGTAGCATTTCTGTTAATGTTGCAGAACAGGTTTTGATTCCTGGACTGGGCATTTCCAATGCTATTTAACTTGTGCAGCAGGTTCGTCAGTATTGACATGTCTGGCATGTAAGGCATCCTCCAAAAGTAACATTTTAGCAGTTTGTAGGTGCAGACTATAACAGGGCATTGAGTTGGTCCATATACAACATACTGTTTAGATATTGTATTCCTGTGGGTTTTCCATTTGTTGAGTGCATCTGGACAGATGCATGCTAAAGGGGGCATTATACTCAATGATTGGCCTAATGAACCTTGAGGAAAGCGGCACAATGACCTCTCTATGTCCAGATGCAGTCTGTTTGCAAGCTGCATGGTATCGAAGGACATTCTTTCAACACTGAACACATGTTGGTCTAAAGTTAGGTCACTGTCCGTGTAACTTCCCAAATCCTGATAGACTCTTAGGGGCATATTGTTATTGTAGTTGCTCCGCAGGGTAGATAAGTTCCCAAAATGTATGATAATGCACTTTTTGGCATTTGGGTTCAGTGTATGATTTGGGCACCGGTTATTTGTGTGAACCTTCCTGCAGGATGTTGAAGTCATTTGGGGGTTCAGTAACTGCTCCTAGTTTGCAGTAATGTGTAGAAATAGTTAGCCAAAGCCCTTTGGTATTTTTTTTTTATTTCAGAGAAGTTAATTCTAAACACTGGAGGTTCCAGCACTAAACTCTGGGGGACTCCACTAGCGATAGGTCTTTTTGTAGATGTAGCTTTCCATGTTTTGATGTCCTACATTCTATCTGTGAGCTAGTTGACAATCCAGTAGGTGATGTAGAGATTTATTCTCATTTATTTAGCATCATTTTTTTTAAACTGTGCCTGAGTGGAGGATTGTGTCAAAAGCTTTGGCCAAGTTGAGGTAGGTAGTGTGTACCATTCTACCTCCATTGCTTTGGTGACCTTTTCAAAACGTCCACCATATTGAGAGCATGACCTGCACTTGTCTAATCCAAACTGAGATGGGTCCCGTTTTGTGGAGGTTCCCTATGTCCTTATAGATGACTTCCACAGTAAGCATTTTATAGCTTTGCATTTGAAGCTAGTCAGACTTATGGGTCTGCAATTGCTTGCGTCTGTGGAATGTTGCCCCTTAAGCAGGGGAATGACTGTAGCTGTTCATTTGCTTGGTACAAAACCTGTATTGTTGTTTGGGGTTGGATGATTAAATTGTGCTTCATGCTGTTTAAGATGCATCAAGGGGTATTATCAGGACTCATTGAAGCAATATTTTTAGCTTATGATGGTGATATTAGGACTGTGTGATAGCTGGAGATGAGTTAATTGCAGTTATATCTTGTGGGGTTGATGGAGAGGAAAGAGGCTTAAAGTTTGAGCTGAATTTAGAGGCAAGTAGGTTTGTTGTATTTTCTACCTCTGTATGTAGGTAACTTCATTCACAATCAGATCAGTGCATTTTACTCCTGAGATTACGAACATAACTAAAAAAAGCATTGTGAATGTCTTTGGCCATGGTAGCTGTCTTAGGCTCATATTTTGCTTTGGTGGATTTTTTGTTCCTGAGTTTTGTTAGTTTCAATGACATGGGTCTACCATTCTGAGAATAATAGAATTTTGATCAAAAAGTATTTTCATTTATTTTAAAACTTGTTGATATTATTCTACCTTGGGGGAGTTGTTTCTGGGGTTTTCCTCATCCTGTTCCTACAGGGTACATCTGCTTCTGTGCAGTTGTTTAACTGCTGGTATAGTGTATTGGTGTACGTTTTCTCGTATTCAGTGGAGTTAACTGGGTTTGGTGAGGATTTGAAGCTTTCCAGTGCAGCACTTGGGGAGTAGGTAGTTTGCCTAAGAGAAAGTTGGAAAGGTACCTTTGGTGGAAGGCATCTCTGGTTTCAATTTTATGACAAAGGAGATGGCCTTATGGTCAGACCTAACAAGTGATGAAGATAAACAAGGCATGGAGAAAGATTCCTCCATATTATTGAGAGGATCCAAGATAGTGATCCCGTAGTGGGTACTCTAACTGTCCCAGGGCATTTGTGTTCATAGGTAGGTACTAGGCTATCGGCCCAAGGGCCTACGTAAGCCTAGCCAACAAGGTTCCCTGGCTTACACTACCCATGAAAGTTATTTTCCTGTGCCACTGTCGAGCAGAGAGACAGAAGTGATCCCCGGGGTGTATTTCCTATTTCCCATCCACTCATCAAGATTTTTCTTTAAGAGTGCTAATGAAGAACTTTGCTTGACGTAGATGGGTAGCCTGTTCCAGAGTATGGGAAGACTCTGGGACAGGAATCTATCCCTCCAGCATGTCCTGTTTATTGTGGTGACAAGGTTTAGGTCCCTAGAGCGTGTAGCTCGGAGGGATTCGGATTTCTTTAGGTGTAGCCTGTCCAACAGCTCTGGGTTTGACATAGCTTTATATGTTGGGCAGAGATCACCTTGGAGTAGGTGATATGCTATGGAGTAAAGCTGGAGTTTTTTGAGGCGGTCAGTGTAGGGCATTTGTTTGAGGCCAGTAATCCTCTTTGTGAGGTACTTCTGTGGCCTTTCCAGCTGCTGCAGATGTCTTGTGAGGTACATTCCAAAAGGGACATTGTACTCTATAATGGGTCTAATGACTGTCTAGTTGGGGAACAGTGACCTCTTTCCTGGATGAGAACCCTTTTATGATGAGGTGTGCCATGTAGAAGGACTTCCTGACTACTGTGGCGATGTGACTATCAAAGGAGAGACTAATGTTCACCTGGGTCCCAAGGTCTCATCACACAGTCGGTGTTAAGTAGATTGCTGCCTATGTGGTAGTTCATGGGTACAGAGTTTTTACCAAAGGAGATGACGCTGTACTTTTTGGCATTGAGCTTGAGGCCATGGCTGTGACTCCAGGCATCTGTCTCAGCGAGGCCCGTAGGATGTCCATATCATTTGGGGACTTGACTATGGCTCCTAGTTTGCAGTCATATGTGAACTTCGTTAGCCAGAGGCCTTCTGTGTTGGCCTGTACTTCAGAGAAGTAGATACCAAACAGGAGAGGTCCCAGGATGGAACCCTGTGGTACTCCACTTGTCACTGCTTTGAGGTCAGATTTGGAGTCTGCAACTTTTACAGTGTGGGTTCTGTCAGTGGGCCAGTTGGCAACCCATCTTGTGATGCAGGGATTTATACCTAGTTTAGTGAGTTTAGCTATAATTCCAAAATGGGGGATGGTGTCGAAAGCCTTGGCGAGGTCAAGATAGGCTGTGTGAACCACCTTACCCTCCTCTACGGCTTTGGTGACTGCCTCAAAGAAGTCGATCAGGTTCAGGAGGCATGATCGGCCTTTCACAAACCCGAACTGGGTGGGATCCAGAGTTTGGTGGTTACCAATGTCTTTGTTTATGATTTCCATGATGATACGTTCCATGGTCTTGCAGACCAGGCTCGTCAGGTTAATAGGTCGATTAGTTCCCAGGATCAGTGGTGGTTCCCCCTTTGTGGAGTGGGATAACTGTTACTGTGCGCCATTCAGTGGCACAAAGCCTGATGCGAGGCTATTATTGAACATGGTGCTTTAGTGGGGAGCCAGTTCGTTCTGAAGTTTGTGTAAAACACGGCCTGGGATGTTGTCCAGTCCCATGGATGCTGTGTTTTTGGCTTTAGAGAGTGCAGCTTTTACCTGCATAGTTGTGATTACAGGGACTCTGCATTCTTCCTATATAGATATGGGCCCTTTAGGGGGTGGGGGGGCAAAGTTAGCACTGAACCCATCTGCCGGGATGTTGGCAATATCGGTTGGTTCTGTAATTTTTGTGCCGTTGTGCTGTAACTCGGAGCAGATCTGGGTGTTGCCATCGAGATTCTTGACATAGCTATAGAATGCTTTGTGGTTGTTCTTAGAATTAGTGGTAATTTTGTTTTCGTAGCTAGCTTTGGAGGATCGTATAAGGGATCTCCGCTTCTTACTGAGGCTGACCAGGGAGCTCCTCCACTCATGGGATTTTACTCTCTCTTTTGCAACAGTTTCTTCCTTCTGTTGCACAGTTTGTTTATGGCAGGGGACGACCAGATTGGCTTTCTTTTTTTGGAGGATAGTGTCTTGGTTCTGTTTGGGATAACACGATCCATGCACTCGTGTAAGTGCTTATAGAGTGCATTTGTGTAGGATTCAGCAGTTGTAACTGTAGTGCCCATCTGCATGGGTGTCATGAAGTTCACCACTTCTGTCTTAAGAAGCATGAAGTTGGCTTTGGAGAAATTTTTTTACCATTTTTGGAGATTTTTTTACCATTCTGTAGTTGGATAGTATCATCTAGGAATAGTATTGGGTTTAATATTGTGATTCCAGTTCCTGTAGATAGGTGTTGTGGCTCTCTTGGATCTTACATGGAATTCTATAGTTGGGTAATATATGGTACAGGACCTTTCTGGTGGTTTTTTGGACATGAAGCACAAGTACATCATGTTGCTTTATCAGCGTTGATATGAGTCTCTTCTGGATGAAGTTTGAGACACCGCTACCTTTTTTTTTTCTCCCTCCTGTGCAGTAGCTAGTCTGAATGTGTGGAAGGCATTATAGCTGTGCACAGCAGGAGTGCCATCTTAAACCATGTCTCAGTCTCTGCACAGGTGGCTGCATCCTCCAGGATGAAGAAGGTTTGCAGGGAGTGATGTTTCTTGTTTAGGCTCTTAGCATTGACCAGTAACACCTTCATATTTTTCTTTGTTTTCTTCGGTAAGTTTCACAGGCTAGCATTGCTTAAAAAGGCACTATGGGAGGTGTACAGTGTCTTTACCAGTAATCAAAACCCTAGAGGGGAAAGATGCAGGCTATCCTTGGTGAAGTAGAGTCATCTGTTGATCATGTCCTCACAGGCTGAAAAATATTGGACTGCCTTCGAATGAATGAATGAATGAATGACGAAAAACTTGGACAATGAAGTCATTTAGTTTTGCTTGTATTGTTGCAGTAGCCTTGAAAAAGATGGAGTGCTGCTCAGTGCTAGGCTCATGTCTGCCTGGGACAAACTGTTTGTTTGAGATCTGCATCATGTCCCTCTTCATGTAGTCTAAGGATGTACATCAGGTCATTGACACCCACATGTACTGTGGCAGAGTCATACTGGTACTTGCTGTTCAAGGACATCAGTGTATGTGTGATCTAATGGATCCTGCCACCAGACAAGCAACTAATAATCACTCTTTCCTCTCGGGCACGGCATCTGTGACTTTTGGGACTCCTTGTGATATATGGGGTGGTAGAATTAACTTGCTGAGTGTGCTTTATGCATGTCTTGCATTTTGGAGGTCTTTGAGGTTTAGGCAAGCTCATCTTATGCTAGATTACTTGTATTGTGAGGTGTGGTGTGTACTGCTGATGATTTTGTTGTCTGAGTGTACTGTATGTGATTTTTGCCTCAAAGGACATTATATATGTGTATCTGTCAACTCAGTATGAGTAGTTGATGATGGACAGCATGAGACAATTCATAACTTAAGATAGCCATCTCGGTCAAGCTGGCAATAGAGGTGGGAAGTGCTGGTTCATGATTTTGACAGGAATGACTAGGATGGGGGGGGGGGCAGGAGTGATTAATTGCCTGGAGTCCAGTTTGTTTAGGAAAATGGGTGGACTTACTTCATGGCGAAATAGTTAATATGTCTGGGGGTGTGCTGCAGCCCAAGGTGTGTTTGCACTTGGCTTAGGTTATTTGAGTCTCAGACCTGGGTTTCTAAGTTTATTTAGATTTTGCAGGTCTCTGTTTTACAGGTGAGAAAAGCTCTTACACAGACATGCCCACTGTAAAGAGAGTCTGAGCAGCGATGCACTGAGCACTCGGAACAATGTGATTTTCTTCCCCTGTTTTGATGAAAAGCTCATTTCTCACAGTTCATAGCTTTCCAGTCAGAGTCTTGAATTAAAGACCTTGGGTATGTGCAGCTCTGTGCAAGATATAGCAGATGAGCTAGAGAGGGATCCAATCAAATAAAGCCAGTATTGGAGCTCTGCGACTTCAGAACCTGTAGAAAATTATAGTTCTCTTAGACCTATGACTGTGAGCTGCAGTTCAGTGACCCCGGTTATGTTAGAATTTCAGGAACTTTATTACAGCTTTTCACTGCTCCCACTCCAAAAGATAATGTGTAAACAGTAGGGAGCAGTATTTAATGGATCAGCGTGGGGTGTAATGTTGTAGCCACAAGAACAGACAGACACTGAAATGCAATTTTAAGCGGACATATGATAAGCAGAATATGACTCTCTCAGCAAAACTGGAATGTAAACGGCTGTACAGCACAGAATCACAAATCCTGCAGCAAAAATGACAGTACTGCCACTGTTGTAATTCAAACTACATTCTAAGGCACCCAACCAGACAGACATTTTCCATAAGTAACATTACTGGTAAATTCAATAATAAATGGCTAAATGAGGGTCTGGTCCTGCAGAAGTTCATAATTTTCCCACAACTGTGAATGAACTTCAAGAAGGATAAGTTTGTTTGTGTCTTTCGGCTTTTCCTGGTTAGGGGTCGCCACAGCGGAACTCCGGTCCGGTAATGATTGGCAGTTGATTTTTACGCTTGCCAGGCCTGACGCACAACCTTCAACGAAGGTACACCCATTCACGCATGTCTCCACGCAGAAGACGCTCTAGCTGAGGATCGAACCGGACAGCGTCTTACTGTGAGGCGACAACGCTACCACCGGATAATCCAGTGGGAAACAAAATGGTGGCGACAGTGACCAGACTATAAGTATATTGTTAATCCTGTAAGTATACTCTCAATTGATCAACTAAGTGACAACAACTTTGATCAAAAGTTTGGTTAGGATGACTCATTTCATTAGATCTAAATATTACTAAGCCTAGGCTGTTTTCAAATTGTGATTGAAACTATAAGACTAAGGATCAAGACTGAGCTCAAATAACAAAGTTAAATTTTATAAGTAATTCTACTTGGGGAGATTAAGTAGAAATCAGTAAACATCAGAACATGCAATAATTCACAATTCTCCCACAATTGCAAATGATGCTACAAGACTAATGTTCTACAACAAGTTAGAAAAATGCAAACAAAATTTTTTTGGATAAAAGCACATTAAAATGCAGAAAGGTACAAAAAAGTATCACCATACAGGCTGCTGTAAATACAACTGAAATATTAAAGCAAAATTGAAATAAAAGCTCTTTTCTTACCTTTTTGATGAAAAGCTTGTTTCTTACAGTTTGGGGCTTTCCACCCTTCAGTGTGTTGAATAAAATATTGGTGCAAAGTTGTATGTTCTCTCTTAATTCCTCATTAAAGATCCTTTAAATGTATTGGCTTGAGTTAAGGTGCCTCCAAAGTGTCTGATCTTAAGAACAGTAACATACACGTGTATAATCTTCCACACAACAAACCTTTCTAGCACTCCTCCTCAATTACCTGCCTATCTTGATCTTCACTTAACATTACAATTTCTTTCTGACCTACTTTATTCACTTCCTTCAAGTACTTTCCACCACTGTGTTATAACCAGGTTCTGTGTCAGTATCTACCCTAGTATTCTTGCTCCACTGTCCTAGATTCATAAGCTATACAGTGCCTCTCCTCCCTTCTAACTTTAACTGTTATCTGCCTACCAGCTGTTATCTACCTACCAGCTAATATTTCTGATTTCTTACATTAGTTCTGTTTATTCCTGACATCTATAGTGTAACCGTCCTTACCTATGTCTTAAGCTGGATCTAATAATGTCTGCTTGTCACATATGTTGCACATCAAACTGTTTGCATACTAAATGTTTTATACTTTAAGTTTAATATCGTGAATGTCCTCACAGAAGAAGTATCTCTATTGTCTTTGTATAATATCGCTACATAATTATTTGTTTGTATGTAGACGTCTTGAGAACCATCTGTATAATCTGCCTTTGTGAAACATTTAAGATACTCCTAACAGAACAAATTAATCTTCTAGAGCTTCTATCTGTAGGACTCTGCTGAAAATGGACTTTGGCCAGTTGGACTTTCATGGTCCTCAAAAACAGATGCAAATAAAATATTTGTGTTGTCTAACAGAGCAAGATGATGGAAAATCTAGGAAATAAGAAGGTGCCCTGTCTGCATTTTCTATGATTTTGAACTGAGTGTAGTAAACCTGCTTTATGGGAGTAGCTCTTTTTACTGTTCAGACTGTTTGTTTTTCTTTCAGGACCTTTTTGGTTTGCTAAGAAGTGTTAGCTGACATTGTTGTGGCCTGCCTCTGCTGTGTTTGCAAGCTTTTCATTGTGTGTGCATTCGTTAAAACTGGTCATAATGTTTATCAGTTTTGTATTTTATCTGGCTGCCTTATAGTTGACAAAGGCCATAACTTGAATTTTAAGTTGTAAAGTGCTTTTGTTTTCTAGTGCACTTGCTGCTGGTTTCTGTTAGCTTTTCACTTGGTGCTGAACTTTGTGTGTTTTTTACATTAAGAAGACTTGGGATTATTCCACTAGTGGCAGTAGGGGTAGTCTGGTCTGTCTGAGTTGGGGACACTGCACTTCTGTCTCTACAAGTAGAATTACTTCTAAAAGCTAGCCATATTTTAAAACCTGCCGTGCCTTAGTCTTCTTTCATTCACAGTTGTGGAAGAACTGTGTGTACTACCTCTAGATTTCAGATTTTAGTAATTTTACTGCATTTTTCCATAAACAGTGTTACTGCTAAGTTTCTGCAGAGCCTGTTGCCTTAAACTGTGTATTGTAGTAGGATTTCAATAGTGAAAGCATTGTTTTTTTTTCTGCTCCAGGATCTTTGCTTTTACAGTGTTGATGTTCCAGTTTTGCTCCTACAGTTTTATGTCCTGCTGCTTATTTACCTCCTTAAAATTGCATTCTAGTGCTGTCTGTTCCTTTGGTCTTTGTAGCTGCTCCATCCCACACTGAGACCTTAAGAGTTTCTCAAATTCTAACCTGCCTACGGTCATTGACCTTGTAGCTCAGTGAAGTTGCATTCCATTGCTTTTCAATTCCCATTGTTGTCACCTCTCTAAGTTACTAAGATAAAGTTTCCTAAAGAGCTCCAGTATTGGCTTTGAGTGGATCCCCCTCTCTTCTTTGAATTTCTTTTCTCAACCTCCCACCCTTTCCTGCCGTCGCGTTAGGGTCTACCTCCCATTGTTGTAAGCTGACAATATAGAGTCTGATAGTGTCTGCACGACAATATTGAAAGTCAAGAACATCATGCAAGTAAATGGAAATCTCCGTAAGGGGAGATTTCCGTTTACAAGGTAGTGCAGTCTCGGAGTTGGTATATTTAAGTAGGGGGGTTTGCCCCTATGCCATTTACGTATTTATTTTTTTATTTGTTTTACGTTATTCAATGTTTTACTTAATCTATCAGTAAAGTTCTACCTTTATTGATTTGATTAAGTAAACTTTCGATAACTGGATATAGATGCGTGGTTTTATAAGGCTGTGTCTAGCATCCTCCCCTTATGGTAATCTGATTTTCAAAGTCCCTTCCTCTCCTCTTTTATTGATATTGTGTGTTGTATAAGCTGTTTAGTAATTTTCCCACCCATTGCTTTCAATAAATCCGTGACACTGAATGGCAAGCCAGTCTCCTGCTCATTTTCACAAAGCTTGGTGTCCTAACCTGTGTTCCAGAAGTGTTTTACTTGTATCCAGTGCCATCCAGGCAAAGCCAAGTATTTTCTGATTGCTAAATCACATTTGTTTCCATTATTTTGAGTGATTGCTACTGTTTTCTTCTTTTATTTGTGCATTTCACTGTTTTTCTTTTGTCTTTCCACTCACTCTTACTATATGCCTGCCTTGAAATCAACTTCAGAACAGTATTTCCAGTTTTGTTTGTTTGGCTTGTGGTAGCATTGCATTTGTGGGTCTCTTCTACCATGTTTTTAAATTAGGATGACCAAGTTGATTCATCTTGTGGGCAGGAGATGTGTGCCTGGTCTGTCTGAGTTAGGAAACACAAAAGGGCTGATAGTGTTAACTGTTTTATTGGCCAGAGAGCTCATCAGTTAGTTTTCTATTGCTATAAATTTGGAGCATTTTCCCGGAGATGCTCACTGCGCAGCAGTAGCGTTACCAGTGCTGTGTATAGTAGCAAACGCCTAGAAAGCAAATTCTCAATAGAATAGTCCATAAAACTGTACTATGTAAAGCAGTAAATATAGAGTAACTGCCTTGTGGACTGGCAAGCTTAGAGCAGCTAGTTGGTTGAGTGGCAGTACCTATAGATTTAGTAGAATTTAATATTGTGTAAACAGTAAAGTTAGTAGAATTGTGTTTAGTCTTGTATACCCCAACAAGGCACCCTTAATAGTGTTCTAATCCTAATACCTTGCCCCTTTTTTTAGCTCACCAAACAAAGGACTGGGCAACATGGATTTTGCAGTTGCCTTCTCTGTAGCCAGCTAGGTAGATAAAGGCATCTTGAGATAATGTAGCAATTGTCTGATGTTTACTGACAGCCACTTAATCCTTTAAGAAACCGACAGTGTGCAAGAAGTGTGCTTGTACAATGACACTTGAGGCCAAACTCTTGCATACAAGCATATATCAGGTTGTCGAAACCATGGACACAACACAGACTAACGTGCTGAGACACTTGAAAGCAATCTTCCTAAACCACAAAGATCGCCTAGACTGCCTGTTGGCAAAATGGTGCCTCAGCAAGCCAAAAGGCACTCCGATACTTTCATTCTCAGTGTAGCCCCAAACACCAAGTCCCTAAGGCAAGTCAACACACTTTACAGGACTTTCGTCATAAAGAGCTCCATTTTAAGCTATGATGATGCCCCTCTAATCAGACTGAACAAGGAACTAACTGTTGCTTATCTGGAGCCAGGATCTTTCAAATCATGCACACAATGAAGTCGTTATAGTACAGGTACCAGTATGATTCGTAATAGTTTATGTATAAATGACTTGAGATGCACCTCCGTGGACTACATGAAGAGAGATGTTTTGTAACTCTCAGACTGTGTGTCTCTGGCTGGTATGAGCTTGGCAGTGAGCAGTATATTAACTTCGCTGAGGATTATGGTGTAATATGTGCAAAAGATGATTGATTTTAGTAAACTGTCTGCCTCTCTGATGTCATTCTAAGGGGATCCAATATTTGTCAGCTTGGGAGGACATGGTTGACGGACCACATTGCCTCGCCAAGGATGGTCTACACGTCACCTCTAGGCTTGCAAATACTGGCTAAAACTTTATCCCCACACACAGTGCCTTTTTTAGACTATAGCAAACTGACATACCAGCATAACAAAATCAACTCAACTGAACCTCAGGGTGTTACTTCTCAATGCCAGGAGCCTAAATAAATACTTTTTTTTTTAAACTACACTCCCTCCAGGCCCTCCTCGCACTCTAGAATATCAACATTTGTGCAGTTACTGAGACATGGTTTAAACAGGCCGAGAATACCCTGGCAGTGCAAGGTTTTTAGACCAGAAGTTGCACAGACAAGGACTAAAGGTACAGGTGTCTCAGTATACATCTGTAACGAGCATACCTCTCTGTTGGTCAAACAGGATGACACGCTGGAGTTCCTGCACATGCATATCCCTAGATAAAATCCCATACCCAGCTATAGGTCATCCTCCATATCCCAAGAAGCTCACAGTGTATGCTTGGACCTACTGGAAACTCTTGCTATCCAACCTAACATCCTACTCTTGGGGAGACTTTGATTTACCCCTCTATAGCCTGGAAATCCTACACAGCCTCAAATCTACAGACACTGTGAGATACCTGGACTTTGTAAATACCCTTGACCAAGTTGTGAATACACTTACTAGATGCTCCAACATACTGGACTTCTAACTTACAAATATGGGAGAATGCAGCTTCTCCCCTACAAATATGGGAGAATGCAGCTTCTCCCCATGTGTCGTAATTCCTGGTAAGGTCTAGCTGTAAAGCTGTGTCCTTCATAATCAACTACATAACTGCAGTAAAACCAGTAATGGTTGGGCACTCCTCCGAGGAAAACTACTTGTTAATAAGTGGTGGTTTGTCAAACATTGAATGCCCTTCCAAACCCCAACCACATAACAGCCAACACTGAATTGCTCTTAGAAACTCTGTATAACAATGTCAGTGTCTGCATAGAGGCAACTGTACCTACTAGAAGTAAGCCCAGAACTAGCCCCAGAAACCAATTGCCCAGATTAAACAGGCTATACAACAAAAGGGGAAGAAATTGTGGCAAAAAATCAGGAAGGGTAATTTTCGTAAAGGTAGAAACTCTCTCATCAAACTAAATAGATATCTAAGAGGGCTAATTAGGTCAAACAGAGCCAACTTTGAGGTTAATACAGCCTGCTAGATAAAGGATGACTTTAATGCTTTCTTTAGTTAGGTGAGAAACCTCAAGGGTAGGACACAGCAGTTTACTGAATTGGTGGTCAGTCGTGGCATATTCACCAAGCCTAGTAATGTAGGGAACCTGTTAATGGACAAATTGAGTTCCAGCTTTACTCTCTCACCCCTAACCATCCCCCAAGAAATATCCTCAAACATAACCACTCTAACTGTAACTAAGGAGCATGTACTGGCTGTGCTTGCTAAACCAAGAACATAGCCTCAGTGGACCCTGATTAACATCCCGGTATGCCTTCCAAACCGTCTAAAATGTGACTTATCGGGACCCATGCAGTCACTATTAATTTAACGTATAGTCTTAAAGTAAGCTTTGTGCTAAGAGTATGGAGGACTATGACAGTTATCCCTCCTTCATAAGGTAGGATGCTCAACAGATGCCCTGCACTACAGACCCATTAATCTGCCTAGTCACATTTGCAAAGCCATGGAAAGAATTTCCATGATGATTATCAGCAAGGACATAAGAGACCTCCAGACGCTGGCTGTATTCTGGTTTTGCTTTGTCAAAGGAAGGCCATGCTTACAGAACCTGATGGCATAAACCCCTTTATAACATTCTAGATAGCTAGCTGGCTCGTGGATAGGACCCTAAAGCTTAGGATTGGTGAGGCCACCTCTGCAAAGAGACCAATCCCCACTGGAGTTCCTCAGGACACTGCTGGACCTGCTTCTCTTTGACATTGCCTTTGACCTCAGAGAAGTAGATGTCTAAAAAGGCCTCAGGCTGACTCAAGTTCTCATATGATTGCAAACTGGGAGCAATCATTGAATCCTCCCAATGACTAGAACACCCTTCTGGAAGTTCTAATAGGAGATGAACGCTTGACACTAAAGCCATGGCTAAAAACTCAGTGCCTTTTGTGATGTCAGCCACCCAGGATAACTGTCATCGGTAAAACACTCCTGAAAGTTAATTCGTTAGTTAGGGATCTGGGAATTTGTCTAGGTAGTAACCTAGCCCTTGACCAACATATGTCTAGGGTAGTAAGAAAATCTTTTTCTATGTTGCTTGACTTGTAAGTAAAAGGCATGGCATCTAGGGCCAGGGAGGTCATTGTACCACATTACTCATCCCCTGTCAGACCCATCATAGAGTATAATACCCCTCTTTTTGGTATGTGTCTGACCAGACAAACGCAGCAATGGGAAAGTCCACAAAGGTTCCTTACAAAAAGAATACTGGTAGTAAACGCAGTGCCCTATTCTGATCACCTTAAAGCCCTGTCTTTTTAACTTGGTGTCACACAGATGTCTGAGATGTGATCTATGCTGGTGTATAAAACATCCCTGGGCTGTGTTATGATGAACCTTTGTACATCTGCAAAACAAATGGCTTCAGAACTACTATATCAAAACGCCTACATTTTGCTTGTGACCTAAATAAGACATGCTAGAGAGAGGGAGATGTTGCTCAGATATTTACCATCCTTTTGAACAGGCTCCACATCCATGGGAAGCAGAGGTCCTCTCTAACAGTGTTTAATTGCAATTTGGATCAGTGGATGGATAATAGGAAAATCACCCCTGTCTGGTGCCTATGTCTCTGGTGGACAGAGGCAGTCAGTAAATCACTCCTCCTGTATAAGTACAAAGTTGTGGCTCAAGGGGCCTAGTAGTTGTTAACCTAGTATATACTCATGAACACACAGGCTGAAAACAAGGTCATTTTATTGGCCAGAAGGCTATTTTAGTCAGTTTACCCAGCTTTAATTGCTTCTATAAATTTGGCATGTTTGTACAATGCTGCTTGTTGCACATTGGTGTTTAGCAGTGGCCTTGTATAGACACAGGCACTTGGAAACTACATTTTCTATATAAAAAACTAACTCAAACAGTACCCAGTAAATTGATTGGGCAATGTTTTACAACTGTACCCCCCGCTCCCGGTGCACAGTAACAAGTCCCACCCAAACCCTGCCCATGACCAAAAATACAAATATGCCAACTCTGAGATCGCACTACTTTGAGCAGAAGGTAAAGTACATTACACAAAAATTACTTTTTCCCTTGTGCTGTTTGCAGGGTCAACCCCCACTGCACCCCCTCACCCACCGACTGTATAAGTACAAATATAACAACTCCGAGATCGCACTAATTTTAGGGTTGCCACCTTTTGAAATGCCCAAAGTGGGACAGTTGTGATACAAACACCAGATTTTGCAGGCTAAAACATACCCACAGCCAGTTCAAAGGACAGAACTTCACTTTTTTTGCCTAAATAAAAGCTTATTCTTGTAGCATTTTAGTTGCTTATTCTGTTTCTTATAACATTTAGGTGTTTCAGATACAGAAATAACTTTTACACAACTATTACATAAAATGTAGGAAATAATTTTGCATAAAATCTCAGGACATTTGCCATTTTTGCATTTTTTGCAGGACACAACTGCCCAAAGAGGGACTGTCCCTCGCAAAGTGGGACTGGTGGTAACCCTAACTACTTTGAGGAAGAAGGAATGAATATTCGTGGTGTCACATGTCAATCATACATCATTTGCATGCTACATCACGGGCATTAGACATGTCGATCACCATGGCCACACTCATTCCTGCACGAAATGACTGGGGGAGGTACTGTTGTAAAACATTGCTATCAGTTGTGCTTAAAGCAATTAGTTTGTGTGTTGAGGGGCACTAACCCTCAAATTTATTCTTGTATATTGTAGTCTTCCTTTCATCTCTCATGCACCCAGGCTACTAACCTCTCTTATACTGCACCCTTTTAGTTTCACCTAAAAAGGACTGGACATCATGGATATGTACTTTCTCTTGCCACTGTCTGTCTGGTATGTATGGACTTTCTGAGACAGTGTAGAAATTGTTTCATGTTCACTGACAGCAAACTGATCCTTAAAGAAACTGTTAACAGCATGAGAGAGCGATTTATACTCTGTCACTGGAGGCAAAACTGTCTCGTACATACACGCTGAATATCAACCAAGTTGTCAGTAATGCACATACTACACCTACCACATACAACATGCTGTCAACCCATGGAACAGAAAATGCTGAGGCACTTTAAATGCAAGCTTCCTAAACCCCAAAGACCTCCCAGACATCCAGCTGCAACAGTTATAGACAGCAAACCCAAAAACACTCCACCATAACAACACTCAACACTACGCATTCATCTACACTCCATGGAGCCTCAGCTGCAAGGGCCATAAAGCAAACCAGCACATTACCATTGAGGAGAGACTATTGTGAGACCTATTGATGACCCAATCACCACACTGAACAAGGAGAAAATCGTGGACTATTGCCTATCAGAAGCCAGGATCCACCAAGTCATGGATGCATTCAAGTCATTGTACTACAAGTACCAGTATGACTCCTATTTGGGTGTAAATGACCCGAGACATACCTTCCAAGACTGTATATGAAGAGAGATCTTATGGAGGTCTTGGACTGTATTTCCAAGGCTGGTATGAATCTAGTATTGAGCAGCATTCTGCCTTCGTTAAGGATAATGTCACAATACAAACAGAAAATGATTGACTAATAATGGATGATATGGCCAAAAGACCATGTTTCTTTGCTGAAGATGGTCTTCAGATGTTCCCTCTAGACTTCTGAATATTAGCTAAAATACTGTTTTTATGTTAACTTGAATGTGGAGTAACTCAAGTGCATCATCCTTTTTAACTAACTTTGAGGTTATACTTATTATTTTTTAAACGCCTAATCACTTGAGACAGGCAAATTTACATTTATGCAAAACTAATAAATTTTTCAATTCCTGCCCCCTTCTGTTAAACAAGAAACATCTATATTAAAACATCGCTTATGACTTAAGCAACTGTACATTTATATAAATGAAAACAAACCACACAGACACAATCCTAGTTGCAAGCATTTTAAATCACAAACCATACTGACACACCCCCAGTTGCAAACATTGTACATCACTTAGCTACAGAATCATTTTCAGTCAAACATTACATTTAAGTCCCGCCATCTTTTAAACCTCATTCCTCTCCTGTATGTATTCCCACAATTCCCATTTTTTTATGTAGTTTGTACCTACCCCTTTTCTAAAGATCTCAATTCCAGTTGTTTTATCTCTGTTACTATATTCGCTACTTCTAATTTAGTTTGTTTAGATTTTGATTTCCATTTTCTAGTAATTGCTGTTTGGCAGCCACTGTAATTAGACACAGCAAGGCCTTACCACGTGTAGGCAATTCCAATTCTGTATCATAGCTCAGAAAAAATCATCTCCCTCGTACCAATCCACCCACCCAGCATTTCCGACAGTGCATCCCAAGGGGAATCCTTAAAGTCGACCAACCCACCCTACTCCCAGAAGCTATGTTCCCAAGTACCTCTTACTTCCCCATCACACCTCCAACATTTGCCGTCTACCTGAGGAAGAATTCTCTGGAGTCTACTTGGGATATAAAAATATCTGTGTAAACATTTTCAGGCCAAAATCATAAATCTTCTAGATTTCATTGCATAATAGCGAATTGCTTATCCCATCTCTCCTCCTAATCCTTTCTAACCTCCTCTGATTCTTATTGTCATCATGCAATATTTTATGTGCTGTACTAATTATTCCTTTTTTAATGTAGCTTCTGTTCTAGATTCTACTAAAAACTTTGTACCAGTGCTGGTCTTTGATATTGGTTCTTGATAGTGAATGCAATCTCTAAACTGTGGTCCAAATACATTTCTGGTGCCTTCCCATTCTAGGTCCAAATACGTGTTTGGTGTCTTCCCATTCTGTTACCTTTCCCTTTCTAGTTATTTGTTCCCAGTGCCTTGGTTCCTTTGCCAGTTTTCTCCAATAAATTCCAGCCCCATCTTGCATATTGTCTATATCCCTAATTGCAGTCATCCCTATTGGCAGAATCTGCTTTCTCCATTTTTTTGCTTAGTTCTTAGAATACTTTCTGCTACTTTATGGATAATCTGTATGGTTGTGATTCTCTTTAAAGGCCCGCATCCAAAATTCAGGTCTGTCCTTGTTTCTCGAGCTTCCCCTTATTTCAACATCATCCCTTTCCACTTTGAATTATAGTTTTCTGCTTCTGCTATGTTCAGGAGCCTTAACTGTGTAGCTCTTAAATACCCATTCAAATTGGTAATCCCATTATGCCCTGTTCTTCTGGAAGAATGAGTTTATCCCACTTTACTCTTGCCATCTTCCCCTCCCAGATAAAATCCTTCAGCTCTTTATTAATTGCTATCTGCAACTACTTCTCTGATTAAAAATAAGCCTGACCTGTGTATGACTAAAAGGGTTAAAAACATTTTGACTGCTTGTATCTTACCATCCATATCCATATAACAAAGGTTCCATTTTCTCAGTTTTTGCATTATCTTTTGTTTAGTCTCTTCCCACATATCTTTAGCTGCCACATAAATACGGATATTGCTGAACTAATTTATGTGTGGGTACATAATGTACACCATTGCCTTTGTCTTAGAAGTTCCACAACACTAATGTCTCTTTCTGATTTTGTCCGGTATAAAATATCATCTGCAAATAGAACCAGCTTTTCTTGACACCATACCAATTATATCCTTGAATTTCTGAGCCCCTTATTTTCTTTCCAGTGGTGTACTTGGTGTTGGTGTAGATCAAGATACCTCCACCTTTAGTTTCTGCCTGTGCAGTAGGTGGTCTAAATGTGTAAAAGGCACCGCATTGCTGGAGGTGCATGCCATGACTTTAAACAGTGTCTCAGTAACTGCACAGATGTAAGCTCCAAGGTGAGGAGATCTTGGAGGGAGTGGAGCTTCTTGTTTTAAACTCCAGGCACTGCGCAGCAGCACCACCTTTGGATTAACTTGGGTTGATTTTGCCATATTGGAAGGCTTTTCTGGATGACCTTGCCTAAAAATGTGAGTACGGGGGAGGCAAAGTCCCATATCGTATCCTAGCAAGCTATAGGTCACACTGTCCCATGAAACCCACAGCTCATACATGGCCGTTCTGGAGGCACCCAGCATTCAACCCAATACTATATTCATGGGCAGCTTTAACCATCCCTCTAAACTGGGAATCCTACACAACCCCAACCTTGCAAGCCCAGAGATTCCTGCATCTTGCAACAGTCTACACACCCACTATGAGTGCAAGCATATTGGACCTGGTACTCATAAATCTGGGAGAACACTGCACCTCCCCATGTTGTGTCCCCTCTGGTAAGGTCAGACCATGAAGCTGCTATCTTTGATATAAAAAATATTATTTGGTGGTAATGTGACAATTTCAAGCCCCTCCAATCCCAGGACATAGCAGCCTGTGTAGAATTGTTCACAGAAACCCTGTATAGTCATGGTAACAGTTGCATAGAGACCGTTTTACTTTCCAGAAATAAACCCAAAAGCAAACTATATAAAAACAAATCTCCTTGATTTAATACAAACTTAAACAGTTTGTGCAATAAAAAGAAAAGGATCCTAGGCTGAAGTTAGGAAGTGCAAAGCCCGGGAAGATAAAAGCTCTCTCATCAAGCTAAACAAAGTAAGAAAACAAATTAAATCTACCAAAGATAATTTTGAGGTAAAACTAGTCTTCTAGGTTAAGGACCAACAGAAGGCTGTCTTTTAGCTATGTCCAAAACCTCCAAAGGCAGTGCACAACAGTGTGCAGAATCTGTAGTAAATGGCACCACATTCACAACCTGTAGATATGGCAAATATGCTGAACAACAAATTCCTGAGCAGTTTTAATCTGCTTTTTCCTGTGGTCACCCCCAGGAAATCGTCAAGCATAACCCTCCCAATAATCTAGGGAGCAGTTTCTAGAGGCACTATCAAAGGCAAACAACACCACATTGATGGAGCCTGATAATATCCCAGCTTTTCTTCCTAAATAGCCTGAAACATCACCTGTCAGGGCCACTGGAGTCACTATATAACCATAACTTCCAGACTGGCTTTGTGCCATGTGAATGGAGGATTGCAGCGGCAGTTCCTGTACATGAGGGTGGTCCAACTATGAACTTGTAGATCCATAAGTCTGGCCAGTTTTGTATGAAAAGCCATGGAGAGAATAGTCATGGAGATGCTCAGTAATGACGTAGAAAACCTTAAGACACTAGATCAGTCTAGTATGGCTTTGTTAGGGGACGATCATGCCTAATCATCCTGGTGGACTTCTTTAAAAAGGTCGCAAAGTTAATGAATTGGGGTGAAAACTTAGCCAGGTCCAGGTAGGCAGTAAGCACTTTATTTGATAAAGTACCCCACTTGGGCATTAGTCAGCAAACTCGCATAGCTGGACATTACACTGCATAACACTACAGGGTTTAGCCAGCTGGATCTCGTATAGGATCCAGGAAGTTAGGAAAGGGGAGGTCACCTCAACAGAGGCTGGTTACCAGTGGAGTGCCTCAAGGCTCTGTGCTGGGTCCCTTGTTTTTGACAGTCACTTTTCGGAAGCAAAGGCTGATGTTAAGGACTTCTTGCTGATCAAGTTTGCAGATGATTCTATACTGGGAGTAGTCAATGAATTCCCTCAAGACTCAAACCTCCTATAAGAAGTACTAACAGACAAATTACTGGTTCCTAAGCCACTGCTTAAAACTTGATGTCAAAAATTGAATAATAGTACCCTTTAATTCAGCAGTCCTAGGAAACTACCTCATTGGTAATACACCCCTAAGAGTAGACCTGGTAATCATGAATTTGGAATGTATGTGAGTACAAACTTGCCTTTCAGTAAATATGTATCTAAGGTAGTAAGGAAGTTCTTGGATAGGACATCTAGATCCAAGAAGGTCAATGTACAACTGTATTTGGCCTCCATCAGACCCCTCCTTGAGCACAGTGCTTCCTTCAGTATGAACCTGACAAGAACGTCCACAAGAATTTTCTCACTAAAAATACAGGATGTAAACAAAACGTCCTATACAGACCACCTGAAAAACCTGTCTGTCTGATATACAAGGCATCCTTGGATCCCACTGTGATGGACCTTTTGCATATCTGTAAAACCATTATCAGAACTACTTTTATCTATGGACTTAAAAACCTTGCTTGCAACATAAATAAGACATTGAATGGGCAGGTACACGTTTCTGAGAAGTCCCCTTCTCTGGAACAGGCTTCCCATCCATGTGAAGCAGAGCATGTCCCTTACTCTAATCTGGTGTAAGTGGATGGGAAATTGGAAATTCACACCTCATCTAGCACTTTTTGCCTGCAATGGATAGAGGCAGCCTGTAATTCATGTCCTGGCTCATGTACATTTCTTAACCTATAAGGCACAAATATTTGAGACGTAGAACAGAGCGTGTGTGCCCCATCTTTAAGAAGCGTTTCAAGGACTGAATGTGCATATAAATAGCAAGCATGTGCTAGCTTCTGTACCATTTCTAGCTTCTGTACCATTTTGAGAGTGCAGCACCATTTTGAGAGTGCAGCCAGAGAGTGAGCATGTGTGACTGTAATGGCTAGTTTGTACACAAGTTTAACTTGGGTAAAGTTATTAAGCATCAATCCTGATGTATTTGTACATAATAAAGCTAATTTAATAGAACCCACAAAGTCTCGCTTATTACATCCTGACTAGATGAGCGACATGGTGTCAGAACCAGGATTCCAGAGACTGCTTTCCAGAGCCATGAGGTGCAGAGTTAACAGTGAAGGTAAACCAAGAGAAACTAGCATGAAAAAGAGCCAGAAAAGAACCAAAGGTAATAAACTTGCACGGACAGTTTATTTTATTTAAAAAAAAAAAAAAAAAAAAGGAGAGAAAGCGGAGCATTACAAGGGCACAAAAACATAATAGGTGAGGGGCACAAATGGTTTATTGATTAAATGAAACGTTTAACATTAAGAGATTTGATAAAATGAGCATGAGAAAAGTACATAAGGGATTTGGAATTACCCCAGCATTGCACAACTGGCATGTTTAAGGCAAAATGGGCATATTTAGAGTAAAACTAGCACAACAAAAATGTAATGGCACGAAAAGAGATTAAGTGAGCAAAACTAATATAAGGGGCAAAAAGGGCACATTAAGCATAAATAAGGAGACTGCATGTTTTGGGTAAGGTGCTGTGTTTTGGCATAACTACTACTTTGTGTTGTATTTAGGGTATAACTAGAGTTATTCAAAGTATGTCTGTGTGTAAAAGTGCTTACAATGGGTGCTTATTACTGTGCGTTTATTCCAAGGAGTTTGTGTGCAAAGTGCAGCTGTTTCGTAAAGTACAAAGTACGGGCATTTTGAAAAGTTTCTTGTGCTGGATGTATCTGTTCGCGACTATTAGTGTTTCTTGTAACATAAAGAATTGTCTAGCAAAGTACCGCCATTTTGGAGAAGTTTGTGTGCCATGTATTGTTTTATTTGTGAAGTGGTTATTTTGAAATGTGTCTTACTGTGAGCTGCTTCTGCCCAGTTCATTCGCACAGTGCAGTTAATTATAAGTGTTTCTCACACTTATAAGAGGTGATTTCTGCACTGCCGTAATTTCAAGAGTATTGCAGTGCCCGAGAGATTTATTTCGCATAGTTCAGTCATTAGAGGCTTGTTGTGCTATTGGGCATAGTTACGAACACTGGCATAATAAATATATATTTTTATATATATATATATATATATATATATATATATTATATATATGTGTGTGTGTATGTATATGTGTGTGTATGTATATATGTATGTGTATGTATGTGTGTGTGTGTGTGTATATATATATATATATATATATATATATATATATATATATATATATATATATATATGTGTGTGTTTGAATATTTGCAAAAACCTTCAATAGAATGTATTAATATGGCAGACGGATTTCGAAAGCCCTCACCACTTGTATTTGATCAGAATATTTGAGCAAGAGTACAGTATTTTTATACAGCTTATTCTGACAAAGATGCACGCATCAGGGCATTCATTTTGGTAAACCTAGCCAGGTCAGAGACCATTGAAGGAGAACATTCATTTGTTTATGCATCAGCAGTATACAAGGGAGAAGGTGAAAACAGCCATATGGCTGAATCAAGGGAAGACCCAGAGTGTTGGAAGTGCAAATTCAGAGAAATGTGTAACCCCCAGACAAATGTTGCATTAAAGAGGCATTTGGTTTACACAAGAGATCAGAAACCAGCGGAAACCTTTTTACTGACCTAAGGAACAAAGCTAAAATGTCAGTTTGGTGACCTAAAAGACGAGTTGATAAAGGACGGGCCTGTGTGTGGTATTAATAGTGTTGCTGTAAGAAAGATTTTGCTTTGTGACAGTAATTTAATGCTAAGCAAAGCTATTGAGATTGATCAAATCCATAAAGTTACAGAAAGGCGCACAACTTTGCTTGCAAGTGATAAGAGCATGGTTTTGGCAGGCTCCAGAGCAAATGTAGACCGCATGCAACATGTGGCAAACGGAAGCAGGCCTAAGCACATGGCACCCACGGCCCCTGCAAGTTTCCTGTGAAAACCACTTAGTTTTCCAGCAAGTTCTAAGAAAGTAGCATGCTCAGTGCAGTATAAGCGTGAATCAGCAAAACCCAAATCTAGCTTTATAGTTAACTGTCGAAGTTGTGGTGCCAATCATGAGTCTAAAAGAGAGAATTGCTTGGCATTTGGTCAGCAATGCCATACGTGTTTAAAAAAAAAAAAAAACATTTTTCAAAAGTTCTGCAGATCTTTATAACTAAAAAGCAAGTTGTTAATGTAGAGAGCTGCAGCTCTGCTTTCTATGTAGATGGTATATCAGTAATTGGTGAAAAGGCTGATGCAGTAAATTTGTTGGCAAGGAATGAAGTGTTTTGTACTGTCCAGATCAATAGTAAATCCACCGAGCTCAAAGCAACACTGGTTCAAAGTGTAATTTTATTTCAGCAGACACATTTTGCTAAAGTGAGAGCTGGTGAACAACTCAGTATGGCTAGTAGTGCAAAACTTGTTCCTTATGAAGGTGAAGAAATTCAGACCGAAGGCTCAGTAGTGCTTTCATGTTTGGCTAGCAACTGTTACAGCTTGTTATTCTATGTAGTCCAAAGACCTGTGCAGTCAAACTGTCTCGGAGACCCAATAATAAGAATGAATTTGCTTTCTTTTGCCAAAGAAGTTCATCATACAAGCACATATCATAGTTCCAATTTTTCTTAAAGCCATTTTTTTCAGAGTATGCTGATTGTTTTAGATGACAAGTTAGGCAAACTTCCAGTTGTGTATTTTATGAAATTGGACCCAGAGGTCAGTTCAGTGGTCAGACCAGCAAGAAAAGTTACAGTAGCTATCCAGGATAAAGTTAAAGCTCAGTTGGATAAAATGGGGCAGCATGGTGTTATTTGTCCAGTTATAGAACCAACTGAATGGGTGTTGTCCACAGCCCACAAGAAAGGCTCGGACGAAATTGGAATATGTATTGACCCAAGAGATTTGAACAAAGCATTAGAGAGACCTCATCATCCAATGCATACAGTCAAAAGTTGCAGCCCTAATGCCACTGTTTTTTCTGTCTTGGATGCAAAAAGTTCATTTTGGCAAGTGATGCTTGATCGCAAATCCTCATTATGGACTACTTTCAGTACCCTGTTTGGTAGATACAGATGTCTAAGGATGCCATTTGGAATAAAATTCTGCAAGTGGTCTTTCAGCGTGCAATGGAGCAAATTATTTCAGGTTATCCTTGTGCCATCATGGTAGATGATCTTTTGATTGGAGGCAATGGTGAAGCAGAGCATGACAGAAACCTTAAGAGAGTTGTAGAAAGAGCATGTGAAGTGAACTTAAAGCTCAATCCTCAAAAGTAAAAATTCAGACTACCAGAAGTTACATATATAGGTCATTTATTAACCAGCACTGGCTTGAGACTATACCTGTCCAAGCAAGCAGCTGTTCTTGAGATGCCAGCACCTGATAATGTTCAAGCTCTACAGTGTTTTCTTGCCATGGTCAACTGTTTGGGCAAGTTTATATCAGACGTCAGTAAGTTGACAGCACCTTTGAGAGGGCTGATGTGCAAAAATGTTACATGGTCTTGGTTGGAACAATACCAGAGTACATTTGAAGACCTTAAGCGGAAAATCGCCACCCCCACCTACTAAGATACTGTGATGTCAATAAACCAGTAACTATTTTTTTTTTTTTTTTTTTTTTTTTCTCCTGTGATGCTTCAAAATTTGGTCTTGATGCAGTTATCCTTCAAGAAGGCAGACCAGTAGCCTATGCATCTAGAACAGTTACCCAAACTGAAGTACAATATGCTCAAATTGAGAGAGAACTTTTGGCAATATTATTTGCATGTTCAGAGTTTCATGATTATATTTATGCTCGAGCTGTTCAGATTGAAACTGATCACCAGCCTCTAGTTACTGTTCTAAAGAAGACTATGCATTCAGCTCCAGCGAGATTACAAAGAATGATGCACAAATTGCAAAAGTACAGCTTCAACATGCTCTATACGAAAGGCAAACTTATTTATCTGGCTGATACCTTATCCAGATCACCCAGAAATGCAATTGAACAGCTTGACGCGGAGAATTTTGACTTTGACGTAATGGAAGTGCGTAACTTTTCCACCACAAGACTTTTATGAGCTGAGATCATATAAAGTCTGATCCAATTTTGCAAAAGCTCAGTCCCTTCATTAATGTTGGATAGTTGTTAAAGCAATCTAGTGTACACCTGAAGTGCAAACTTATTTTCCTTACAGAGATGAGATGTTGATGGAAGATGGCATTATTTTCAAAGGTCCTAGAATTGTTGTTCCTGCTTCCTTACAACATAGATTATATCCAAATTTTGGATCGTGGTCACCCAGGTTCTGAATCTGCCAAAAGAAGGGCGAGAGAACTAGTATTCTGGCCTTCTCTAGTAAAAGACATTGAAGTACTTCTTGATCTGATATTGTTAATCCTCGTTCATTCCTTACATGTGAGTATCGGTTCCGACCTCGGAACCAAGCCGGCTATCTTCCAAGCTCGCGTCCGCTACAAACTCTTGAGCTAAAAACCCTTACCCAGAATTCCACTCTCCCTGTTACCTCGGATTTCATTTGCCGCATCGCCACTCGGTCGCGTCAAAACTGTCAAAGGAAAAATATACTTTAAAAATTATCAAAACACGGTAGGTTCAGGTTAAGGTACTTTAATCTTGCAGCAAGGAGACAAAAACGTGCTAACTAGAAACAGGAAATACTTTCATTTTTATACATTCTCTAATTAGACATGGCCTACCAAGCTGACGTAACAGATTACCACCTTTTTCATCATCATCTGTTGACCATCATTACCATGAATTTCTGCTGATTTAACAATTTTTATGTGAAACTTCCTGAGGAAAACAACATGGCCTTGATTACTCCCAGTTAGATACATGTTATGTTACCATTCAAGGTACTATGGCTAATTCAAGCACAATGCTAACAGTTCATTTCTCTAATAATCCTTTGTCTACTTTATCTCTAAACTACTGCAGCTGCACATGTTCTCATGCTTCGAACAGAGCTGATTGTTTAAAATCATTACATTTACAGACTATAGTATTGTCCATTCATTCGTTCCTGACCTAGCAGATAAGCACCTGCTTCTCAAGTACATTTCCAAAAGGCATAAACATGAGTATTTCTGTGCTAGCAGTTACTAGGTCAGAGGGCATCTTGCAAGTTTCAGAAAGCATACTGTAGTTTTCAAAAAGCATCTTTTTCAGTCTCATATGAAACTCAATTTATATATAACACAGTGCATGTAAAATAGAGTGAAAAGTGTATTAATTCATTTGATTATTAGCATTAAGCATACACACATTAATACATATTTTTCTAACCTTTCCCTCCTGTTAATGCTTTTTAATTCTATTTTCAAAAAAAAGAATAAACAGTTTGCTTCTTTTCCTAACCTCTTCCAATCAGGATTTGCAGTTAAGAAAGTCATTCAGTTTAAAATTTTATGAAAGTGTTTCACATTCTAGCAGCTCTTCAAATTCAGTACTTTGATACATAGTCTCAGATACTGATATATCTATGAATTCCTTGATTAATTTCTTCATGCAGGGGATTGCACAACAAACACAAACTCCTATTAGGAGTAATTCTACCCCAATGGCAATTAATATGTTCATTAGGATGGAACCCCACCCCCAAATACATTCTGGAAAAAGTCTGTCGGAGGGTTTGGGCCTGGTTTGGTCATGGCCGACACTTGCTGAATCATCTCAAGATGATTGTTAATCTCATGCTGATGATCAGGAATAAACGCACAGCATTCTTCTTTGATTAAAGCGCACGTCCCACCCCTCGCCTCTAGGGTGAAGTCAAGAGCCATTCGGTTTTGGAGTACTACAGTTCTCGTAGCATTCAGTTATCAGTTCAAGAGCAGAAAAAGTCTCATTACTTCGAGAAGTTTTGACAGTTTTCACAGCTCCCATATCGATTTAACTGCACCATATGCAGGTAATATACCTGCCCAGGATATGACAGCATCATTCAAGTCCATGTGCGCAAGTTTGGTTCCCACATTACGATGGTCTTTCCAGCCCGCTTCGATCTGTCCCACTGGATTCTCAGGTTTCTTAATAGTCTTTTTGGTTACATCTCGGGTATTTCGAATACTTCCCTGAGGCAAAACTGCAGTGTGTCGGATGGCCGGGACCAGGTATCCCAAAAAACAACTGCCAGACCAATTCTCAGGTAACCATTTATATGCCTTTTTACCACACACAAAATAGCAGTCCTCTACTTTAGTTGTTACTTTGTTACGAAATGACTGCCCTGCATGAAACATTTTCCTATCTATTACAGATAACTGTTTAAAAAGTACAGGATTACGTTGTACCTGATCAAGAGTCTTATGCATAGATTTCAAAAATGAGTCATAATCTGTGCTACAAGATCCACCTAAATCATTTGCTTTTTTATAACATTTATACTGTACGGTGACATTACACTTACTCCATCCCACTTGGATGGTATCATTTTTGTAAAAACATACAATTCCTTTTTGTGTTGCAGACAAATACAGTGCTACCTTATCATGTGCTTTAATAGCAACTGTGTCAAAAAACAGATTTTCCCAGGTCTCATTGACCTCTAGGGGGATAGCAGCCATCAATAAACCCCCGTATGCTGTTGGTATGGCCGTGCAGACCTAGCAGTTCGAAACATTTAAAAGTCTCAGCATACACATGTGTAATTGCTTGATAAGCGTTAAAGTTCGAATGCCAGTCTGTTTGGTTCATTACATTTTAATCAGTTCAACTTTCGTGGCAGGGAAAAGGAGTGGCCACAACAAAAAGAACAGTGTGATTAGCATAGTTATTAAAATGATCATACAAGTTTTCTGAGGTTGCTCAATGTCTCTATTCACTTTGTACCTGGCCGTTATGTTCTCGTTGTACAACAGTAGCAAAGTTTTTGTCCAATTCAAAGTTCTTAACCAGTTTACAGTGCGTCAAATGAATCCAGGAAGCTCGCTCTGCGATCTTGACTGCAGTGGGTGTCGACAGTAGTACCTGGTATGGTCCTTCCCACTTCGGAGAACTCCAGTTGTTTCGCTTCACAATCTTCACCCAGACCCAGGTGCCTGGGGCTACTGGTGCTTTCGATTTCGGTTGCTCTTTATCTGAAACAGAATTTAACTGCAAAAGTTTGTTATTCAAAAATCGTCTCATATACCCTGCAAGTGAACTGTCAGCCTCTTGCTCTGCAGACATGAGAGGTTTCCACTGAGGTGTATAATATGACCTCCCAAACAAAGTCTCAAAAGGAGTTAATCCCTTTGCATTTGGAACAATTCTCATGCTCAACAGTGCTAGAGGCAAGCAGTGCACCCAGTTCTTCTGTGTCTCGCTCATCAACTTTCTAAGCTTACTCTTCAACACCCCATTATGCCTCTCTACTAACCCTGCAGATTGGGGGTGGTATGCACAGTGATTTTTTAACAGTATTCCAAAATAACGACTAAGTTGCTGCACTGTTTGGTTCACGAAATGTGTACCGTTATCACTATAAATCTTTTCCGGTATACCAAATCTGGGTACAATTTCTTTAACAAGGACCTTTGCAACAGTAGCTGCATCTTGATTTTTAGTTGGAAAAGCTTCCACCCATTTGGAAAACATATATATAATGATAAGGCAATACTTTTTATTCTCGCATTTATTCAGTTCTATGAAATCCATACAAATAGTATGAAACGGATACGGTGGTGTAGGGAAACTCCCTTGCTTAGGCTTCAATGCCCCTTGTGCGTGATGCTTGTTACAAACATGGCATGCTGCACAAAAATGTTTTGTGTAATTTGTAAATCCATAGGTTGTAAACACTCTATTCACTAACTGTACCATCCCCCCTGTTGAGACATGGCTCTGCCCATGGCTCAACAAAGCTGCATATCTAAACAAGTTAGATGGCAAAATTGGTTTCTTTTCCTTGGAGATGTACAGTCCCTTTTCAAGGATTGCTCCTCGTTTTATCCACTTCTGTTTTTCTACATTCGTAGTAAGTGTCTGCATTGTTTTTAACATTTCTAAATCTAAAATCTCAGAGGGTTGTAGTTCCTCACTCAAAAGAAAAGCTTCTGAGGCTGAAGCTGCCTGTTTCGCAGCTGTATCAGCCCGCGCATTACCTTTTGGAGTCCTATCCTGTTGCTTGGTATGAGCTACGCTTGGTATGAGCTAAGCATTTGCAAATAGCTACTTTTTGAGGTCTAATAAATCTAAAATGAATTGCGCACGATTAATTGGTTTACCAGTAGTTGTTATCATTCCTCTATTTTTCCACTGCTGCAAAAACATGCACAGTAGAAAAAGCATACAGGCTGTCAGTATAAATATTCACTTTCTTACCTTTTGCTAAGGTACATGCCCTTGTCAAGGCAGTCAACTCTGCTGCTTGTGCAGATAAATTGTGTGGTAAAGATTTTGCTTCTAAAGTTTCAGTATCAGAAACGACTGTATACCCCACTAGGATCTGTCCTGTAGGACCCCTCCTGCACGAGCCGTCCACATAGTATGTCACCTCGGCATCATCCAAGGGAACATCCGTAAGGTCTTGTGTAGGTAATGTCGTTTGCTCAATCTCCTGCAGTCAGCAGTGCGGTTTGCCATCTGCAGGGGTTGGGAGCAAGGTTGATGGATTCAAAGTTGTGCATCGTTCAATTGTCATATGAGGTTGGCTCAACAGTATAGTCGTACAGGAAAGATGTCTAGCAGGAGAAAGATATGCTACTTTTTCTTGCAGTAAAATAATTGCGACTGCATGAGGCACTCTCAATGTGAGAGGGTGGAATAACACTACTGAGGCCGAAGCCTGCACTGCCATTGCAGCTGCAACTACTGCTTGTACACAGTGGGGCAGGGACCGTGCCACTGGGTCTAACTGTGATGAATAGTAAGCTATGGGGCGTTGCTTGTCCCCATGCTGCTGTGTCAATACTGATGTCATATAACCCTGCTTACAGTCTACAGTTTGAAAAAATTGCTCATGATAGCATCATCTTTAGTTTTAGGATTACCAAACTATCAGTTGTTTCAGCTTGCAGAAAGCTGCTTCTGCTTCTGGTGTCCATTGTAATAAATCCTGTGCTGCCATCGGCTTTTTGAATATTAAATTGGCCAGTGGAGCAGATTCCAAAGCATAATTTGGTATCCAACTCCGACAAAAGTTAGTAGTTCCCAGGAAGGACATAATTTCCTTCTTGGTAGTTGGTCTAGGTGCTTGTAATATTGCTGTTTTTCTATCTTTGTCTAATATTCTACCTTCCTTGGATATTACATATCCCAAGTACTTAACTTGTTTTCTCCAAAGTTGTAGTTTGTTCTTGTTTACTTTGTGTCCTTGAGTAGCTAAAAACTGTAATAATGCTATGGTGTCCTCTTTACATTCTTGCTGGGTGGGGGTTGCCAGCAGAATGTTATCTACATAAAGTAAAATCTGACTACCTTTTGGTGGGATAAATCCCGCCAGGTTGCTTGCCATTTCTTGTGCAAATATTGTTGGACTTTCACAATATCCCTGTGGTAATCTCGTATATGTATACCGTTTCCCCTGAAATGTAAATGTTGGCTGTCAGGGTGTATCGGTATTGAGAAAAATGCATTACTAATATCTACCACAGAAAAATACTTTTGCTGAGGCTTTAAATCATTCAGTAAGGTGTGCGGATCTGGCACCGTTGGTGCCCTGGCTATAACTGCATTATTTACAGCTTGCAAATCTTGGACCATACGCCATTCCCCATTTGCTTTCCTGACGGGAAATAAGTGTGTATTACATGGTGAATCAGGAGATTCTATTAAGACTCCTTCCTTAAGTAAGGCTGCTATTATGGGTTTGATCCCCATCTCTGCATCCTTTCTCAAGGGATACTGTCTTTTCTGAGGTCTAAATGCTGACTTTGGCGTAATAGTAACTGGTCCTGCTGTTCGTATAAGTCCTACATCTGATTTCCCTGTTGACCAGAGAGTCTCTGGTATGTTTCACAAGGCTTTTTGCTCTTCCTCCAATAAGAGTAATCCTCAGCTATTCTCACTAGCCTGCGAGTGCACAGCTGGGTGTGTCTGTGTTATCCAGTTTAATTTCTGTTTAGGTACTCCTTGTTCGGAGAGTTCTAATTCTGTCTGCTTTTCCCACCTTGTGACTTTTTCTCTTAAGTCTGCCCATTTCAAACTTTTATTCTTAGTTAAGCTAACGTGTGGCAATCGATTAGATTTGTAAAGTGCTAAAAATTCCTGGGGCAATGAACAGCTTACTACACTGTTTCCTTCTGTGTCCCAGTACAAGTTTCGTAACACTAGTCTGTTTGCATGGTTCTGAAACAATTCCTGCTCATAATCTTTATCAGGTCCTGGTCTATTACAGTAATAGAGTACAATGCAACAAATGCTGTTTGTCAATGTCGAGGGAGGGGGACTTACTGATGGCTACGTTCATCAGTTCTTCGGTTACTGCCCCTGGACCAGTCGTAACCAAGTCCTGGCTGTACCAATAATATGTCTCGCCCTCCGATCGCACCACAAAAATATCCATTTGTCGCTGTGCTTTCATACCCTGCATGGTTGGAACTACGGCTATGCCAAATATCTGCATTAAGTCTCTACCCAAAAGGTTTACTGGGCATTTTGCAGAAACTACAATTTTACTTCTCTGGGTCATTCCTGAAACGAGTGGCTCCCGATACAGCTGTCCATTAGCTGCTTTCACTAATATATAATCTGGTGACTCTGAATCTTCCGGTAATTTGGAAGGGTGTATCAGGGTCTGTGAAGCCCCTGAGTCGCACAAAAATTTGACTTCCCTCCCCTCTACCAGAAGCGTCACTTCTGGTTTTGTATCTGCTAAGTAAAGCAAAGCTCTAGGCTCAATAAGGCTAAGTCCAAAATTTCATTTTCTTCAATGTCTACAAATTCATGTTCATTCTCTACCCCTTCTGTCACATCCTCTACCCTTGCTATCACATTTGCACTTGTCTTTTCCTGTTCGGTGATTCCTGACTATCATATAGTCATTCCTCATCCTCCTTATTTTCTGTAGTCACCTTCTTATTTAGCCTGCAATCCCTTGCTAAATGTCCTTTTTTCCCGCGTTTAAAACATTCACCTCTTTTCTTTCTTTCTTCAAAATCTTCTGATCGCTTGTCAGATTGTTTATTTCCCTGGGTATTTTTCTTACCTTTTCCCCCGGTTTGTACTACAAATACTTCTGACCCATCTTCTGCTGAAAATACTTGAGTTTTCTTTTTCTTTTTACTATTAAAATGTCTCTCTGCATGTCTAGCATATTCAAGTAATGGCTGCAATCTACTCGTACGATGATCTGCCATGTGTTTTGTAATAAAGCTGCTAATGGGAGTTATACTACCCTTCAAGAATGCATTCTTTAACTGTTGTTCATATGGGGAATCTTGTGTCTGGTTTTCTGGTATCTGCATTCCGCAGTGGTTATTAAAACACTCTAATAATCTAGCATAATATCTATCAACTGTTTCACCTTCTTGTTGAATGCACTGATTAATGCAAGTCCAATCAGCCCTAGGCTTCCACTTTTCAGAGATTCGGTCTGTCAGACCTTTCACTCTGCTATCCAATTCTGCATTAGTATGTGGGAGTGGTCTAAGCTGTGCGTCACGAGGATTCCAGTCGCCACTGATCATGTGCCAATCTGGACCCACAATTTGTCTAACTACTTTTTCTACTTCTCTATTCAAATGGTAACTTAATCTCATACCCTGTAAGTCTTCTAAAAATTTTCGAAAATTCACTTTCAGATGGGGAATTCCCTCTGTGGCTTTCCGGATATTTTCCGGTGTTCACGGTCTATAGACTAAAAGAGTCGGATCCTGTCCTGCCTGAGGATTTGGCACCTCTGAGTGGACATGTTTCTTCCTCACTCATAGCTTGTGATTTTCTATTTATTTCACATAGTTCAATCTCCCTTCTCAAGTCGCGTGTTCGAGACCTTGTCTCGATAGGATCCCTGACAAATGGTTTTGATGCTCTGGAAACAGCTGGATATAGCGGAGGTGGATCAGCTTGTCCACGCGCTTCATATTCTGGTAAGGGAAGCGGAGGGGGCGAAGGAGGGGCCGTTGCTATTACCAAGTTATTATCTTCTTTGTCTAAGAACATAGTTTTTGAATTCTTTATCTTTTGTTCCCTGCGATTTGCTTCCTCAAGCCACCTATGCGCCTGAGGGACTCCTAATTGTCGTTACTTTTTTAATTGACCTTTTGTGTCTGTTTTTAGTTGCCTGACAAGTTTAATAAGTGTGAGTTTATCTAAATTACCATCGAATTTATACTTATCGACCCATTTTGTATAATAATTTGTCGGCACGCTGTAATTGCATATATTTTGCATCTTCAGTTAGGGGCGGGTCTCGGGAACTTTTCGTGCACTGATTTCACATTGTTGCCTTAGCTAAGCTGTAAATTGTTACGTAACCCTTTTTATCACGTGGTACCACGGTTTTATACCTTTTCACAGTTTATCTAGAATAATTGCCTACCTACTCTGTTTCCCTGATCTATGACAAAACAGTAACCCCTTTTTTGTCCCTGATCTGCACATGCAAATCTTCCTGACAAAAACAGTTCTGTAATTAGTCCCTGATCTTAAAACAGAAATAAGGTAATTCCTCCTTACCTGACCCTCCGTGAGTTGATCCACCGGATCGTTGACTCATCCTCCAATCCCAGATCAGAAACAGTGGCTGGCCTCTTTCGAACAACAATTCAGTCGGAGGTCTTTCAAAACAGAAGAGCCGATTTGGCCTCTTTTCCGTACGGTTGCATGCCACCGGGCCCAATTCTGACCTAGGCCTAGAGCGAGAGGTACTTTCCGGTCCGAAGGACCAAACTGTCAAGGAAAAATATACTTTAAAAATGATCAAAACACGGTAGGTTCAGGTTAAGGCACTTTAATCTTGCAGCAAGGAGACAAAAACATGCTATTACAGAGTTTGTCTAACTAGAAACAGGAAATACTTTCATTCTCTAACTAGACATGGCCTACCAAGCTGACGTAACAGATTACCACCTTTTTCATCATCATCTGTTGACCATCATTCCCATGAATTTCTGCTGATTTAACAATTTTTATGTGAAGCTTCCTGAGGAAAACAACATGGCCTTGATTACTCCCAGTTAGATACATGTTATGTTACCATTCAAGGTACTATGGCTAATTCAAGCACAATGCTAACAGTTCATTTCTCTAATAATCCTTTGTCTACTTTATCTCTAAGCTACTGCAGCTGCACATGTTCTCATGCTTCAAACAGAGCTGATTGTTTAAAATCATTACATTTACAGACTATAGCATTGTTCATTCATTCGTTCCTGACCTAGCAGATAAGCACCTGCTTCTCAAGTACATTTCCAAAAGGACCGACAAACTCAGTAAGCAGAATAAAAACTAGAATGAACAGCAGATGCAGGGTGGTATCCAACGAGACGGAGCCTGAATAATGAAAAAATTCTTTACTCAATCCAATGATCAAAATGAAGTACAAATACACACAAAGTCACAGTTTAAAAATGATAAAACAACAAGTTAAGCGCTTTCGTCAATACTCAGACTTCTTCAGAACAGTGAATTGCTGGCTGATAACTCCTTAAATACACACACAGTCAATTAGTAAAATATTACCCCACATCATTTCCTTTCAATTAAGAAACATCACAGGAAGTGTAAGGTAGTAGTGAATACTCCCCCTGTTTGCAAGTACACAAAAAGTCAACTAACCAAATGTTGAATCAATAGTGTCACATGTAAAGAATGTTATAAGGCAAAAATACCAATGACAATATAAATAAATCATAACATAAATAACTGTTTAAGTTTCAAAGTGGTGCTATAGAAATTCTATCATTAAGACCTGGAGGAGTATGCATTCAGTCTGATCTGCCACTTTAACTCAATGTACTCCAAATATTCCTCAACAGGTCCGCCTTTGTCCCAAATCAACTTGTTCAAGAATAAAAAACTAAAACTGTGATTACTTTGGTCATTAATATGCCTAAATAAAGCATTCTTCATATTTTTCTGCTTGATATCATATAAATGTTGGTAGACTCTAAGTCTAAAAGCATTTTTTGTTTTCCCACATAATAACCTTGGCAGTTTTACATACTGCAATATAAACAACCCCTTAGTATAGCAAAACATTTTCTTTTATTAGTAATGGATCCAAAATTCTTGAGATTAAATTTGTCTGTATCCATCATGAAAGGGCACTGGGGACATCTACCACATTTATACGTGCCACCTCTAGTGAGATTAGGTTTGCCTTTTTCAAGTAGTCCTTTTATTGATGTACTCTTTTTATAAACTATAGTGGGTCTCTTACCTATCTTGTCCAAGACCCCAATATCATTATCAAAAACCTTCCAATATTTATGTATTATGTATTTGATTTCTTCAAAATCTGCAGAATATGTGAGTGTCAGTGCATGTGTAGAAATAGTATTATTGTGACTCACATTGTTGTGGCCATCCCTATTGCCCAATAGGGCTCTAAAGTGTCCACTGGTCCTCTTATTTATAACTTCCTGAATGATGTTTGATAGAAAAGGCTCTGGATAACCTCTTCTCTGAAACATATTGGACAAATTGTCACATTCCTTGGTAAAGTCATAAATGTCAGACACCATCCTGGCCAATCTAACACATTGGCCCTTGACCAGGGCCTTCTTCTGGTGCAAAGGATGTGCACTAGTAAAATGTAATAATGTGTTAGAATAGGTTGGTTTCCTATATAGTTGGGAAATAAAACAGTTGTTCACATAATCCTTCTTTATGGTGATGTCCAAATAATGAATATATTCTAGATCCTTGACCATAGTAAATCTCAGAAAACTGGTGGTACTGTTCATGTACGAAAAGAACCTATTCAAATCTTGTTCTGATTGATTCCAAAACAGGACAATATCATCAAGGTATCACCCATACAATACCCATGAAGTCCTGAATTCGGAGTTAAAAATGTATTGATCTTCCCAATGTGCTAAGACAATGTTGGCAAAGATTGGTGCACAACATGCACTCATGGCAACTCCAAGCCTTTGTTTAAATAAATGTCCTTCAAATGTAATGAAATTATTTTCCAAACCCATCTCCATACAAGTACGGATGGTCAAGATGGTGTCATGATTCAATGACTAATTACTGCATAGAAACTCATAGAACCAGTCCAGACCTATATCATGTGGTATAACTGAAAACAGGTCACAGATGTCAATAGTCACCAGGATGAGGTTACTGTCATACATATTCTGATTGACTTTACCAATATTTAAACAAAGGCTTGGAGTTGCCATGGGTGCATGTTGTGCACCAGTCTTCGCCAACATTGTTTTAGCACATTGGGAAGATCAATACATTTTTAACTCCGAATTCAGGACTTCATGGGTATTGTATGGGCGATACCTTGATGATATTGTCCTGTTTTGGAATCAATCAGAACAAGATTTGAATAGGTTCTTTTCGTACATGAACAGTACCACCAGTTTTTTTGAGATTTACTATGGTCAAGGATCTAGATTATATTCATTATTTGGACATCATCATAAAGAAGGATTATGTAAACAACTGTTTTATTTCCCAACTATATAGGAAACCAACCTATTCTAACACATTACATTTTACTAGTGCACATCCTTTGCACCAGAAGAAGGCCCTGGTCAAGGGCCAATGTGTTAGATTGGCCAGGATGGTGTCTGACATTTATGACTTTACCAAGGAATGTGACAATTTGTCCAATATGTTTCAGAGAAGAGGTTATCCAGAGCCTTTTCTATCAAACATCATTCAGGAAGTTATAAATAAGAGGACCAGTAGACACTTTAGAGCCCTATTGGGCAATAGGGATGGCCACAACAATGTGAGGCACAATAATACTATTTTTACACATGCACTGACACTCACATATTCTACAGATTTTGAAGAAATCAAATACATAATACATAAATATTGGAAGGTTTTTGATAATGATATTGGGGTCTTGGACAAGATAGGTAAGAGACCCACTATAGTTTATAAAAAGAGTACATCAATAAAAGGACTACTTGAAAAAGGCAAACCTAATTTCACTAGAGGTGGCACGTATAAATGTGGTAGATGTCCCCAGTGCCCTTTCATGATTGATACAGACAAATTTAATCTTAAGAATTTTGGATCCATTACTAATAAAAAGAAAATGTTTTGCTATACTAAGGGGGTTGTTTATATTGCAGTATGTAAAAACTGCCAAGGTTATTATGTGGGGAAAACAAAAAATGCTTTTAAACTTAGTCTACCAACATTTATATGATATCAAGCAGAAAAATATGAAGAATGCTTTATTTAGGCATATTAATGACCAAAGTAATCACAGTTTTAGTTTTTTTATTCTTGAACAAGTTGATTTGGGACAAAGGGGCGGACCTGTTGAGGAATATTTGGAGTACATTGAGTTAAAGTGGCAGATCAGACTGAATGCATACTCCCCTCCAGGTCTTAATGATAGAATTTCTATAGCACCACTTTTGAAACTTAAACAGTTATTTATGTTATGATTTATTTATATTGTCATTGGTATTTTTTGCCTTATAACATTCTTTACATGTGACACTATTGATTCAACATTTGGTTAGTTGACTTTTTGTGTACTTGCAAACAGGGGGAGTATTCACTACTACCTTACACTTCCTGTGATGTTTCTTAATTGAAAGGAAATGATGTGGGGTAATATTTTACTAATTGACTGTGTGTGTATTTAAGGAGTTATCAGCCAGCAATTCACTGTTCTGAAGAAGTCTGAGTATTGACGAAAGCGCTTAACTTGTTGTTTTATCATTTTTAAACTGTGACTTTATGTGTATTTGTACTTCATTTTGATCATTGGATTGAGTAAAGAATTTTTTCATTATTTGGGCTCAGTCTCGTTGGATACCACCCTGCATCTGCTGTACATTTCCAAATGGCATAAACATGAATATTGCTGTGCTAGCAGTTACTAGGTCAGAGAGCATCTTGCAAGTTTCAGAAAGCATACTGCAGTTTTCAAAAAGCATCTTTTTCAGTCTCATATGAAACTCAATTTATATATAACACAGTGCATGTAAAATAGAATGAAAAGCGTATTAATTCATTTGATTATTAATTGGCATTAAACATACACACATATATTTTTCTAACACACAAAGCCACTTCTCTTGAGCCAAGTACAATATTTTTTTTCATACTAAATTATAGAACAGCCTTTTATCACAGAAAAAGTTATTAGATACTTTTCTCTTAACTTATCGCATTTAGCGACTATCCTTTCTTGAATCTTTTCAATTCCTTTCCTCCTCTTTACCACGAGGTAATTTTCTTTTTTACCATCGTTGGTAGATCCCCTTTCCTTTCCTTCGGGTAATTCTTGTAACATTGCTGGTAATTTTTCTTTCTTTCTTTCTAGATAAATCTCCTTTTTCAGAGGCTATTTTTGGATTGGAAGCTTCAACCCCTCCAAGATCCCATAAGAAAAAGAGTGATTAACATATAAAGGCCAAGTCTCTTCCTCCGTCCCCTGCTGGAGACTCCCAGGAACTGAGACCCAAGAAAGCTAAGCTTTCCAGTTTGGATCTGACTTCGGCTCCAGTGCTTTCAGTACCTAGACCTTCGGCACCGAGGCCATTGGTGTCATCTGTGACTTGGGCACCTAGCGTGCCCTTTACGGTATCTGTACCGACGGGCTCCTCAGTTCAGACTTCTTTACCAGCAGCGACTGTCCAGTCAATGCAGACTGTTACGACGTCTATGGATTTTTCAACACCCATTGCCTTTTCGGCTCCGACTACCCTCTCAGCACCGACCATTCAGTTATCGGCACCGATTTTTTTTTTTTTTTTTTTTCGGTTCCAGCCTTAGTGCTGACAGCCACTTCGGTACTGACCTTATCCTCTATGCAGACCATAACTTCGGCACCTATTGATTTCCTTGGTGCAAACACCTGTAGTTCAGTCTTACAGCCCCGTTGTATTCAGTGCAGACCTCCAAGGTGGGCACCAAGCTTTCTCCGTCTTTGGATAGACCTGACTTCCCCTCAGCCGTGTCCGTGAAATCCACAAGAAGCCTCTCTGAACATTACATGTTGCGTCTTGTGGATCAAGTGTTTTTGGCCAGAGGTATCCCACCCCCACAAGACCTATACTTCCTAGGGAGGTGATCACCGTTTACCAAAAATCCCTACTTATTCTCCTGCTTCATTGCCTTTGAAGCCCCTTGATATAGCACAGTCTTCCCTCTCTACGGTTCCCTTTATGGATCTCGCTAAGGCGCCGTAGTTGCCTTTGTGGCAGGAGAGTTCTGCTATGACCCAAGATGTCCGCTGTGGCATACGTAATTTGGTGTTTTACAGCCATCCAGGGACACCAAGTCGGCAGTCTGAGCCACTTAGGGGAGGGTGACCTCTATCCTGGGCACTCGCCCCTCTTCAGGTGGACCGGCCTTCCAGCTAATGGAGAAGGCTCTGGCGTCTGTTGGCGATCCTGTGCTATCACTCTTCCCCGTCCTCCTCTGGACCGCAATGTACACAAGTCGCTCTTGACGGACACCGGGTGCAAGGGCCTCAGGATATGCTCCCACAGGGGACCCCTTTTGCGCTGTCTTCCCCAGCTTCTCTCTCTGAGGAAGCTCATCCAAAAGAGCTTGTGCAAGAGGAAGCACATGGACTCCACAGAGGAGTCCCTTACTGAAGACAGACTTTGGGGAAGGGTCCCCTCGCTCACCCTCTGAGGTATCCTTTGGTGATATTCTTGAAATTCTTAGTCAGAGAGGTGACTGGCAGCCCTCTAATCCGACCTCTGAAGAGTCTGTGTTCCTGCAGGCCTTTCGCACCCGGCCCCCTACATCCTGGGTTACTCTACCTGCCAACGAACTGGTCCGGCTTGTCGTGCAGTGTGCGTGGAAGGCTCCTGACACCGTTGAGGCCATTCCCCAAAGGCCAGATAAAATTTTGTCCTCCCCCTGCTATAGATCCCCATTGGTCCAAAGGTCTTCCTGTAGATGCTTTGGTGGTGGCGGCCGCAACTAAAAAGGACCTGGAGGAAGAAGAAAGCCAGACTGTCCATCCACCCAACAAAGAGTCCCGGGCTCTGGACAGAATAGGGAAGCGTACTTTTGCATCAGCGACCTTTGCAATCGGCTCCCTGAACTGTGTATGGCACACTTTGCCAGGCTTCAAAGAGATTTAATTTCTGAGCTCTCTGAAACTTTGGTTGGAGCTGTGTCTGATGAGGTCTGTGACAAAGTGGCCTCTCTGCTAGCTACCATTGAATTGATATCCAACTCCTCCATGCTCCTGATATCTCATGCATCAGAAGGAGCAGCTAGAGCGGTGAGTTCAGGCATTGTTCTGAGACGACACGCCTGGATGCGCTTGTGTAATTTCGCGGAACCCTTCAAGGCTTCCTTTCTCAACGCTCCCATTGAAGCATCTTCATTGTTTGGACCCAAGGTTAAAAGCACACTGGTCACATGTGAACATGATGGCAAGACCCTTTCTGCCATGGGTGTCCGTTATTCTTCCCATCAACGGGCTTTCTCCAGAAACCAGAAGAGTGGGAAGATATGGTACAAAAAGTCTTGGGGTCCTTTCAGTGACACACAGGCAGAGTTCTCCCCTAGAGGCAGAGGGGGAAACTCGCAGGGAAGACTCCCTTTTTGGGGCAGGGGGGGGGGTCCACGTAACCAGGGTTCCAGGGACTCCTTTCCCTGGCCAATCCTACCAGCACTTCTGAAGAGCGGCCCAACTGCTTTCCTCTGGAAGTGGTTGGAGGTAGTTTCTCTTTGTACCCTTCTGCCTGGCTAGCCATCACCACTGATTCTTGGGTACAAAGGATAATAACCAGAGGTTATTGTATTCCCTTCGACCTTTGTCCTGCTCCCCTAACAGACTTACCTGACGTTTCACCCATTCAAAGGGAAGCAGCTTTAGAGATTTCCAAACTGCTAAGAAAGAGTCATCCAAATAGTCCCTCTAGACCAGATAGGATCTGGATTCTACTCCAGACTGTTTTGGTGCCAAAGAAAACCGGGGACTGGCGACCAATTTTGGATCTCAGTGTATTGAACAAGTTTGTAAAAGTACAAAAATTCCAGATAGTCACAATACAGTCTATCCTTCCACTTTTGGAAAAAGACTATTGGATGTGCTTGATAGATCTTCAAGATGCGTACTACCACATAAAAGTGAACAGACCATCAAGAAGATTCCTTCGCTTCCGTGCGGGAGCCAGTCACTACCAGTTCAGAGTACTGCCCTTTTGGACTCTCTACAGCCCCCAGAGTGTTCACAAAGTGCATGGCAGTTGTCACAGCTCACTTGCGACTACAAGGATGCCAGGTGTTTCCATACCTAGACGACTGGCTCATCTCCGCCCCCACCATACATCTATTGGAAGAAACCCTGGCATACTCTCTCCTCTCTGCAGAAAGGCTAGGCATAACCATAAACTGGCAAAAATCCAATCTCTGTCCACAGAATTCATAGGGGTAATCTTAAATACAAAGAATTGCAGAGCATCCATTCCAGAGCACAGAATTCTAAGGATAAAGCAACAACTGATCCCAATCCTTTCAAGGGAGAAATCCACAGCTCACTCTGTTCTACAGTTGTTGGGTTCCATGGCAGCCTCCATCACCATTGTCCCCCTGGCAGGTTTCACATGAGGCTTCTACATTGGCTACTGCTCACCCAGTGGTATCCTTTTCAGTACCCTCTTTCAGCCAATATTCGGGTAACTCACAGGTGCAAACAGGATTTAAATTGGTGGATGGCCCACAACCTGCCACAATGGCCCCTTCTCCCCCCAGCAGCCCAAGGCTACAGTGACCACTGACGTCTCCCTGATGGGGTGGGGGGGCTGTCAGGGACAGACATTCCAAGGTACTTGGTCCGAAATGGTGGCCCATCTGCATGTAAATGTTCTAGAGCTGAGGGCGGTGCTTCTGGTGTTGCAAGCTTTCCATCCCCTGCTGCCTTCTGGGACTATTACGATACAGTCAGACATGGCGGTGGTCTGGTATATCAACAAACAGGGCGGAACCAAATCTTACCCACTGTCGAGAGACCATGAGGATATGGCATTGGGTGATGGCTGCCAACAGTTTTTTTCTAGCAACGCACATTCCCGGGAATTCCAACATGATAGCAGGCAAGACTCAGCAGGTGTGTACTACAACCTCACGAGTGGTCCCTGAATCCCTTGATAGCGGCGGAGATTTTCAACCGCTGGGGTCGTCCTTGCTGCATCTTCTTTGCATCCCTGACCAACTACAAATGCAGCAACTGTTCGCCCTGATTTTCCCCCCGGGACAGTCACCCAGGGACGCTCTAGTCCATGATTGGCCCTCTGGTCTGCTTTATGCATTTCCACCTCTCCCCCTCATTCCCCAGTTTCTGAAGAAAGCCCACCGGTTGAAGAGCAAAGTATTCCTCATAGTACCATATTGGCCTTGTCAGATTTGGTTCCCCTTCCTTTGGCCTCACCTGCTGGATCAACCATGGAATCTCCATCCAACCCCGGGGTTGATCTCCCATCCGCATAGTCTGAGTCACCCAAACTTGAACAGCCTGAAGCTCACAGCTCGTCATCTCCAATTCCCTTGATTGCCATGCAGAATGATCTTTCTTTGCCAGTACATGATCTTTCTTTGCCAGTACATGACATTCTTATTGCATCCCATAAGTCTTCCACCAGAATTACATATCTCAGCAAGTGGAAAAAGATTTACTTTTTGGCTGAAAGAAAAACTGGTAGATCCTTTTTCAGCACCAGTGTCTATTTTTAGTACTGCAGTATCTAGCCACCCTATTTCAATCCGGTCTATCTGCCTCTACCATTAGAGTTAATTTGGCTGCAATATCTAATTTCCATGATGGTGTCCAAGACTCCTTTCATAAAAGGCGTGAATCATCTAAAAACCTCCTTTTAGAGAACCTACTCAACCATGGGATCTGTCATTAGTCCTACAAGCTTTGACAATGCCACCTTTCGAACCAGCTTCTTCTTGCGACCTCAAATATTTGTCATGGAAAACCTTGTTTTTGGTCGCCATTACTTCTGCCAGACGTATCTCTGAGCTTCAAGCCTTATGCATCGAGTCCATATTTGATTTTTCATAGAGATAGTGTCATTGAGAACTAATCCTTCCTTTCTGCCAAAAGTGATCTCTGAAATGTCCATTAATCAAACCATTGAATTGCCAGTTTTCTTCCCCAATCATTTATACAAAGGAGAGTATTGCCTACATACCATAGATATTCACAGGCAGATTCGCTTCTACCTGAACAGAATTAGGGCCTCTCGTAAATCAGACCAGTTATTTTTGGCCTATTCTGGACGTAGATTAGGATGTGCTGTTGCTAAGGTCACATTGGCTAAATGGTTGAAAGACTGTGTGACCTTCATTTTATAGACAACGTAATATTCCATTACCTACTACCATAAAGGCTCATTCTATAAGGTCGGTGGCAGCTTCTGCTGCCTTCCATGCCAGAACTTTACATGACATTTTGTGCAGCTGCAACTTTGGGCTACCCCTCATACCTTCATCAATCATTGCAAATTGGATTTGGCCTCCAGATATGTTGCTCAGGAATGTCCTTCCATGAGAGCCTCTCGGGAATGAAGGTAACTGGGGACTCTGTCCCATACGTAAGGAATTAATGAGGATTAACAATGTCAGATAAATAAGTTATGTCCTACCATAACGTTCCATCTGTATTGTTGATCCTTGTTCAGTCATTACGACCCTCCCTCCTTCCCCCTCCTGTGGCTTCTAGTGGATCTCACCATCCGGTTCTATTAGGTCATTTGACCAGAGGTAGTCTCTACCTTCTTTTGACTTGCAAACTCAATCTGAGGTAACTGGGAGAGGGGAATTCTGGGTAAGAGTTTTTAGCTCGAAAGTTTGTAGCTGACATGAGCTTGGAAGATGGCCGGCACCGATACCCACACGTAATGACTGAACGAGGATCAACAATACAGATGGAACGTTATGGTAAGACATAACTTATTTTTCTCTCTGCGATAGTACTAAACCGCATTTGCAAAGAGAACCACTTCAGCTGAGTCAAGTTCCTGAACTACCTTGGTCAACAGTAGCCACTGATGTATTCGAGTGGAACAATCAGAATTACTTAGTATTGGTAGACTCTCTTATTTGAACTGGTTTGAGATCGATTTACTACCTAACCTAACATCCATTGCTGTTATCACTAAATTGAAACATTTCTCAGTCCATGGTAGTCCACACAGTTGTTTTGGACAATTGTACTCCATTTACTAGTAGGTTGTTTCAGAAATTTGAAAGAAAATGGGACTTCGTGCATGTTACTAGTAGTCCCGAATATCCACAGTCTAATGGACTAGTTGAACATGCGGTACAGTGTGTAAAGCAATTTATTTTAAAGGTCAAAGCATGACAATACCAATATCTTTTTGAATCTACTCAGTCTCAGAAACATACCTCTGATGATGTACTTGGCTCGCCTGCTCAGAGACTTCTCTCCAGCCAAACCAGAACAACATTGCCTATTAGTTCTAGTTTGTTGAGGCCTAAAGCGTAGAATAACAAAACTATTAGAGCCCAGATGTTCATTGTGTTTCACTGCTGCAGTCATTACACTTGGGTTATCCTGCCATCAGGCGGTCCCGCAGTCGGTCAGAGTTCCAAAGTCTTGGTCCGGCGTTGGTTGCTGTTGCTTCTTCCCTGACGTCAGTGCGCTAGGGGTATACAAGTTGCAGCCGATGCCATTTTCTTCAGTCTTTCTTGCCGCGCGGTGCCCAAAGCAAAAGCAGTTTGCAAGTGCCGGTCGGCCGACTCTCCTGAGATTTTCGAATTTCGGAACCGAAGTCTTCAATAAAGCTAAGTACCCCGTTGGGGAAACTTTTTCTTGCCGCAGACCGATGTCAGTAACTGTTAATAATTGCATTTCTTGTGGGAAGCAAATACCTCATAAGGATTTTCATTCTTACTGTATTCCATGCCTAGGCCCAGAGCACGACGTCACTAGTTGTCGGTTTTGTGCTAGATTTAACAAGCGCACTATTAAACGTCGGTGATTTTTGCTCGCATTATTTTGACCGAAGGTTCAATTATACCATGCCTCCGGAACAACCGGCGACCGGAATACACAAAAAAGACAAAGATAAGGATAGGCATCCGAGGTCCAAAACCGATGAAGCCTCTTCTAGGCCAGTCACCGGTTCTCAGCGAGGTGCTTTCACAGCCCCTGACACCCGCTACCTCAGAGCCACAGGCCGCCTCTGACTCCCACGTGGAGATTTCTAGGCCTCTGGAAACTCAAGGTACTGGGCCTACGGAAATTGACCCCTCAGATGGGTCTGGAGCCGCTGAGCAGGCATCGGCTTCTGAGGGTGTTATCAGACCTTCACAGCTTACCATCAAAACAACTACCAAGTCTAAAACTCCATTTAAAGACAAAGAAACAAGTACAGCATTCACCTGGACAGACCTCCATGCCTAAAAAACAAATGCTCAAAATGGCCGAAGACCGAATTACTCTGATCAGGGTTTCCCATCCCCCTCCTGATAAAAGGCCTAGGCAGGATACAGACTATGATTCCTCTGACCAGGTTTCCATTTCTTCTGATTCCTCTTCAGACCAGGGATACTCTCTTCCCCCCTATGAGGATTCTGATGCTGAAGAATCAATCCCTTCAGCCTCTCCTCCCGAAGATTACTCTTTTGGGGGAACTTTACATACCATGAGGGAGCATTTCCATTGGGAGAGCCAGGATTATTCAGAATCCAAGAAAAGGCTCAGAGATTTTCTTTTATTGCCTCAGCACAGGCCCCTTGCTATTCCGCCTTTGTTAGATATTGTGGATGATGTGTTCTCTGAATCCATTTTAACCCCTGATTCTTTGCCCCCAGCACCAGTCAAGCCAGATAGGTACTACAGAGTCCCTGACACTCTCAAATTTCTTTATAAAAACCCTGCTGCAGCTGACCCAGAAACCATTTCCCAGGGTCCCAAAGGGGTAAAGGCTTCCACTGCTAAAAATCCAGTTCCCTCTGACAGGGATTCTAGAGCATTAGATAGATGGGGGAAGAAAGTTTGCACTTGCAACTTTAGCAGTAAGGGCTTTAAATTGCCATTTCCACATGCTTAAATACCAACAATATTTAATGTCTCTGTTAAAACAGAAAATGCTTACAAGCCCAGAAGGTCCTGACTATAAAGAAATGCAGGATTTATTGCATGCAGCTGAACAAGTGGGAAAACATACTCTGCAATGTGGTTTTGATTCATTAGAGGCTTCTTGTAGAGCTGCAGTTACAAGATCTGTGATCCGAAGGCATGCTTGGTTAAAAGAACAAAGTTTACCTGATCATGTTAAGGCAAAATTATTGGATGTTCCTTGACATCTTGATATCTTGTTTGGTGTTAAGGCAGAAGAGGTATTAAATAAAATGGAGGATAAGGCAAAATCTATGCAAACAGTGAAGGATTTCTTACAGGTACAGCGACCTCGATTTAGCAGAAATTGGCCTTCTAAACATTGGTCCTTTCCAGTGTCAGACAGACCACAAAGAGGCAGATAGACGGCCAAGAGGCAGATCTCAGCCCCAAGGCTCTTACAGACCATGACAGTGGGTGCTTCAACTCCAAAAGGAGGAGAAGACAAGCCACAATCTTACAGGAAACAGTCCCAATGACTTCCCCCTTCAAATGCCAAGCACTTATCTTTTGGCAGCTCCCTTGGGGGGAAAACTAGCACTTTTTTCAGAAAATTGGCAGATAATCACCCAAGACAAATGGGTTCTGAGTATGGTGTCTCAAGGTTACAGGTTCCACTTTCACACTCTACCAAGGCCAAAAGGTATGCCAGACCTGCCACAAAATCATTGGGCAGAGGCACAAAAACAAATTACAGCTCTCATGGACATGAGAACTATTCAAAAAGTGCCACAACAGGAACAAGGACAAGGATTTTACTCAAAACTTTTCTTGGCCCACAGAAAGGACAAAGCCTGGAGACCATCTACTCTAAATACTTACCTGGATGTTCCGAAATTCAAAATGTTGACACTACAGAAACTTCTTCCCATGCTGGGCAAGAAGGCTTGGCTTGTTACTTTGGACCTCAGAGGCATACCTGCATGTCCCAGTCGGACAAAATTGCAGAAGATACCTTAGATTCATAGCTGGCACAATGCATTACCAATTCTCTGCACTGCCCTTTGGCTTCTCTACTGCACCCAGGGTCTTCACAAAATGCCAGGCCAGGCACCAGCAGTTGCATTTTGCAGACAAAAAGGAATTCAAATATATCCCTACTTGGACGACTGTCTTATTCAAGCAGAGAGCAAAGACATTCTTCTAAAGTATCTGGCATTTGTAAAAAGATTGCCAATTTGCCTGGGGTACACAGTAAACGAAAAGAAGTCAAAACTAGTGCCCTCACAAGAGATAATATTCCTGGGTGCCAGCTTAAATACAATGGCCCAGATGGCTTATCTCTCACCAGACAAAGACAACTGACTCAGTACTTTCAATTGATGGCAACAAAACCCCAACTCCCTGCAAGAAAATTTCTGCAGGCCTTGGGGTTCATGGCGTCCTGCATACTACTAATACCATATGCCAGACTGCATATGAGGAAATTACAATGGTACCTAAAAAGTGTTTGGACTCAACACTGTCACAGTTTGGAAACAGTAATACCACTTATTCCCTGCCTACAACAGGAGTTTCGATGGTGGGCACAGGCATGTCACCACAACAAGGGACAGCCTTTCACTTTACCCACACTCAGGCAGACACTAACAACAGATGCTTCGGATTACGCCTGGGGAGCACACATGGCAGGAAAATGTATTCAGGGCAAGTGGGCCGCAGATCAAATGCATCTTCACATCAATCAAAAAGAGATGCTAGCTGTACAAAATGCCCTAACGGCTTTCAAGGACCTTCTGCATCCAGGACAACTATTACTAAAGATGGACAACACCACAGTTATGTGGTACATAAACAAGCAAGGGGGCACTCATTCTTATCCCCTCTGCAGACAAGCCATGACTTTGTGGAACACAGCACTGACCTATCAAGTTCATCTGCAAGCACAATTCCTGCCAGGAAAGAAAAATACTCTGGCAGACAACTTGAGCAGAAACATCATGGATCCTCAAGACTGGAAATTAAATCCACAAGTATTCAGCATGATAACACAAAAAATGGGGTTGCCCAGACATAGATCTTTTTGTCTCCCCTCTGAACTGCCAAATACAGAAGTTCTGCACAAGGACTTACTGCACACAAGCATGGAAAGTGGATGCTCTCTCATTCAGCTGGAAAACCCTAAAAGTTTATGCCTTCCCACCGCTGCCTCTCCTTTCAAAGGTACTCCTAAAAGCCAGACAAGAAAGGCCAAAAATTATCCTGATTGCCCCAGACTGGCCACGCCAGCACTGGTACCCAATCTTAAAGAACTTGGCTCAAGGTCCAGCATGGATTTTACCTCTAATTCCTCATCTTCTGACTCGACAAAACAATTAGATCCTGCACAGCCAGCTCAAAACCTTAAACCTGGTTGCATGGCAGATTACTTAGCCAAGCAGCCAACACCTCTTTCTAAAGCGGTTATGGATGTCATTTTGGAGGCCAGGAGGCCCAGCACCAGGAAATCCTATTCAGAAAAGTGGAAGAGATTTTGCGCCTGGAACCAGGCTCAAAGCTTTGACCCTCTTGTTCCAAATATTCCTCAGATATTACAATACTTAACCGAGATGCTGGACAAAGGCCTATCCTTTTCATCCATTAAGATCCACACCTCTGCCATCTCAGCTCATTACAACACGGATCCTCCTATATTCTCTCATCCATTATTAAAATAGTACCTCAGAGGGGCTAAAAACTTAAGACCATCCCGGAGAGCACCAACACAAACTTGGGACCTCAACTTTGTCTTGGAAAAACTAACATTACCTCCTTTTGAGCCAGCCAATTAAGCAGAATTAAAATGTGTCATGGAAAACTGCTCTGCTTCTGGCAATAACCTCAGCATGAAGAGTCTGAGTTACAGGCACTAATGGCAGTGGAACCTTTCATCGTTTTTCATCAGGACAGGGTTTCTTTAAGAACAAACCGTACATTTATGCCAAAGGTGGTATCCAGTGTGGCTCTTAACGAAGACTATTCACTTGCCAACATTTTATCCAAATCCCCAGAGTAAAGGGGAGAGACTTCTGCACTCTTTGGACATACACAGGCAGTTACGCTTCTACTTGGACAAAACAAAAGCTTTCAGGAAAACTGAGAAATTGTTTGTAGCATATGCTGCAGGATCACAGGGAAAGGCTATTTCAAAGCAGACCATTTCAAAGTGGATAGGACATCCGTTTCTGCTACATACAGCATGGAAAAACTGTACCTAGCAACATTAGGCCACATTCCACCAGGGCAACATCCACTTCAACTGCCTTCCTTAGAGGAGTACCTACCAAGGATATTTTGGAAGCTGCAACTTGGAGTTCAGTGCACACCTTTACCAAGCATTACCACTTGCCTCTTTACTCTAAATCCAGAGCTAGCTTTGCCACTGCAGTGCTGCAGGGCCTCATAACCACCCCGAATCCTTTATAGACCCAGCCACCCAACCTCTGCTTTGGGATTCAACCCTCACTCCATCCCCACTTCCTTAGCTGGGACTTATCTATACCTTTCTACCCTATACAACCTATGTGGTGTATTTGCTTGTAACTGAAGGTATTGTTTTCATTTTTTATGTATTTTTTATTAGCAATATGTATTGCCTACCTATTTGGGGGCACCTGACATCTGGGGCAAGAAAAACTGAAGAAAATGGTGTCTGCTGCATCTTATATACCCCTGGCGCACTGACGTCAGGGAAGAAGCGACAACCGGCCTTGGACCAAGATGGAAAAT